>NW_012109508.1:35192-64644 GCF_000951045.1 Mandrillus leucophaeus | reverse complement strand
TGTGTGTGTGTGTGTGTGTGTGTGTGTTGAGACTTTTGTCTGAATTTAAAAAGTGATTTCTCTACAACTAATACATAAACACGAATTCTAACTCCAGAGAAACAGATGTATTAAAGTGTTGATGAGAAAACATTATTATGTTTCAGGCAGAAGTCTGAAAGTAAATGTCCTGGTCATCGACTCAGGGGATCACTTTGATGACCAACACTTCTCATTCTAGTTGTTTAGTCTTTATTGTGAAGGGCTGAATCCATAGCAGTGGTTCCAGAAGGAGACTATTAATTTAGGAAAGGTAAGGGATGCAGATGCTCACAGGCAATCTGCTGATCTGTGGGACCAGCTTTCAGAGCAGGGAAGAAGGCAGAGCGTCAAGTTCCTAAATTCACATATATGCAAATAATAACTTTCTATTATGGGAAGCAATTTCATTTTATTTGTCTTGTTTGGACTTCACAACAATAATTACTGAGGTAGGAAGGAAATTCTTATCTTGATTTTAACAGATGAAGAGGCGAAGTCCCAGGGATGGTGTTTTGGTCAAATCAAACACCTATCACACATTGGGTGCTAGATCTGAGGATCAGAACTCCTAGTGCAGGATTCTTTGCAGTGTGGCTATTACTTCTGGTATTTTGCTGGGGTGGCATGGTGCCTTCGAGCTACCAGATAAAGGGAGAATCAGGAGGACATGTTTTACAGTTTCCAGACAAAATATAGGACACGCAGTTAAATTTGAACTTCAGATAAACAAGAAACATTTTTCTAAATGTAAATATGTCCATGACATATTTGAGACATATGCTAAAATTATTCATTGTTTATCTGAAGTTCAGGCGTACCTGGGCATCCTATATTTTTATTTGCTGAATCTGACAGTCCCAATCTGTTTTCCTTTCTGATTGGGCAATCCAAGTTAAAAAGTTAAAAATACCTTAGCAAGATGGCCAACTGGACTCAGCCAGGTGGAAGATCTGCCACCAAGGGACCAAGACAGCTGGCACATTTCCAACAGGTCTTCAGAGGGAAAGCACCACCAGTGGACAGAGGGAAGACACCGAAGTGGGCTGAATGGGGAGGAAGCTGGGAACCCTACATGGAGCTAGAGGCTACCATGCACCAGTACTCATGCCTGGTCCCCAGTGACTCCAGGGGAATGGGTGAGTTGAGCTGGCAAGGAACAACCTGCTCTCATCAAGATCTCTCTGAGACCCCAGCAGAGAGAGACCCTTTGACCACTATGGACACTCACGTTGTCAGGAAGAGCTGCTTAGAGAAGTGGTAGGGGCAACAAACCAGTGGATATAGATCCCAGAGCATCTATAGTGGAGCATGCTCAGGGACTGCCACCTCCCCTTGGCTCGACTTGCTCCCATAGGAGACTTTAGCCCTAGGGGAGCTGTGGAGTGTGAACTCTGCAGGGTAGTCTTGCCTATCAGATAGGGCTAGTGTGACTCAAGCACCCCTGAGTCTCCTGGCCTGTTCTGGCAGGGCAGCCTTGGGTGCCCCAAGGGCTCACATCACAGCTCTTGCCCTGGCAAACTGTGCCTGACTGGTGAAGAGCTCCAGTGGGGCAGCCCATGCACCAACCTATGCACCAGTTCATCTGTTCCCACCCCACACTGCAGCTTCCCCCAGACCCACAGCAACTCCCCACATCACTTTGCCAACATGTGTGTGGATGGGTAGCTTCTGCCTTCCTTGCCCCGCTAACATGTGTGTATGTGTACACCTTGCCCTGCCTCCACTGGCCACCATTGCAGTCAAAGCCTTGGTGGGCAAAGAGCCTGTCAGCCAGGCCCCTGCCAGCACCCCACCCTTGTGCCAACATAGCTGTACGAGTGAAACTAGGCACAGAAAACAGTGAACCCTCCCCCACCCACACTGAGCAACCACCTCTGCCTATGGCACACAGAGAATGCACACAGACCTGTGCCTGCCAGCAACCTGCCCCTGTGCCAACACCACCACCAGCATGACTGCGTGCAGTCACCAGCAGGGGAACCCCGCCCCCCTGCCCCACTCCCGAGCCACGTTGCCTCCGCCATTGTGGTGAATGTCAGCATGGAGGCAGGCACCCCAGCACCCACTAGCACCCTGCTGCAGCTGACGAGCATGCACCCCACCGCACCGTGCTGCTGTGGCTGCTGCTGCTGGCACGTGCAAACGAGGATGTATACCACTGTCACTGAACTAGGAAATGCTTTGGCTGATACTACCCACCGGAGTGTAATGACCAGTGTAATGACCAGAGAGTCCCTCAGCCACTCCAAGGCAGTGAATTCCTAAACTTGAGGACCCAGAGAACAAAGTCAGGGCCCAGTACAAGTTCCCCAGAGTTACAGCATGCAGTGCAGGAATTGGGAGTTGAGAACTGGCCCCCTGAAGTCTTCCAGAAACGAAGCCAGTTGGCTGAATCCATCTTATACCATGATCAAACCCTCGAGGTCATCAAATAAAATAAACGAAAAAAAAAAAAAAAAAAAAAAAACAAAGGTCAGCAACTTCAAAGATTGAAGGAACATAAGTCCACAAAGATGAGAAAGGACCAGCACAAGAACTCTTGACAACTCAAAAAGTCAGAGTGTTTTCTTCCTCCAAATGACCAACTCTCCAGCAAGAGTTCTGGATCAGGCTTAGATGGCTGAAATGGCAAAAATAGAATTCAGCACATGGATATGAACAAAAATCATTGAGATGCTGGAATACATTGGAACCCAATCCAAAACAGCTAAGAATAAATTAAAATAATGCAGGAACTGACAGACAAAATAGCCAGTATAGAAAAGAATATAACCAACTTGATAGAGCTGAAAAACACACTACAAGAATTTCATAATGCAATCACAAGTATTAATAGCAGAATAGGTCAAGGGGAGGATAGAATCTCAGAGCTTGAAGACTGGCTTTCTGATATCAGACACAGACAAGAATAGAGAAAAATTAAAAGGAATGAATAAAATCTCTGAGAAATATGGCATTATGTAAAGAGACCAAATCTACAACCCACTGGTGTCCTGGAAAGAGATGAGGAGAGTGTAAAAACTTGGAAAACATATTTCATGATATCATCCACGAGAACTTCCCCAACCTAGCTAGAGAGGCCAATATTCAAATTCAGGAACTGCAAAGAACTCTAGTAAGAACTTCACAACAAGATGATCCCCAAGACACTTAATCATCGGATTCTTCAAGGATAAAATGAAAGAAAAACTGTTAAAGGCAGCTAGAGAGAAAGGTCAGTTTGCATACAAAGAGAAGCCCATCAGAATAACAGTAGACCTCTTAGCAGAAACCCTACAAGCCAGAAGAAATTGGAGGTCAACATTCAACATGTTAAAAACACTCCAATAAAGAATTTTATATCTGGCCAAACTAAGCTTCGTAGGTGAAGGAGAAATAAGATCCTTCTGAGACAAGCAAATGCTGAGGTAATTTATTATCATCAGATAACCACTGCCTTAAAAGTATTTCTGAAGGAAGCACTAAATATGGAAAGGAAAGATCATTACCTGTCACTACAATAACACACTGAAGTACACAGAGCAGTGACACTATAAAGCTACCACACAAACAAGTCTTCATGACAACCAGCTAACATCATGATGACAGGATCAAATCCACACATGTCAATAATAACCTTGAAGGTAATCTGGCTATATGCCTCAATTAAAAGACACAGAGTGGCAAGCTGGAGAAAGAACCAAGACTCTTTGGTATGCTGTCCTCAAGAGATCCAGCTCACATGCAGTGGCACACATAGGCTCAAAATAAAGGGATGGAAAAGAAATCTATCTATCAAATGGAAAACAGAAACAAGCAGGGGTTGCAACTGCAATTTCAGACAAGACAGACTGTAAACCAAGAAAAATAGCAATATAAAAGGAGGACATTACATAATGGTAAAGGGTTCAATTTATCAAGAAGACCTAACTATCCTAAATATATATACACCCAACACAGGTGCACCCAGATTCATAAAGCAAATTCTTAGAGAACTTTAAAGAGACTTGGACTCCCACACAATAATAGTGGGAAACTTCGACATCCCACTGACAGTATTAGACTGATCATCGAGGCAGAAAATTAATGAAGATATTCAGGACCTCAACTGAGCCCTGGATCAAGTGGACCTGATAGCTATCTACAAAACTCTCCACCCCAAACACCAGAATATAGATTCTTCTCATTGTTACATGGCACAATACTCTAAAATTGATCCAATAATTGAACATAAAACACTCCTTAGTGTAAAAGAACTGAAATCTTAACACTCTCTCAGATCACAGCACAATCAAATTAGAAACCAAGACTACGAAATTAGCTCAAAACCATACAATTACATGGAAATCAAATAATCTGCTCCTGAATGACTTTTGGATAAATAATGAAATTAAGGCAGTAATCAAGATGTTCTTCAAAGCTAATGAGAATAAAGATACAGCATACAAGAATCTCTGGGACATGGTTAAGGCAGCGTTAAGAGGGAAACTTACAGCACTAAATGGTCACATCAAAAGTTAGATATATCTCAATTTAACATTGTAACATCACAGCTAAAAAACTAGAAAACCAAAAGCAAGCCAATCCCAAAGCTAGCAGAAGAGAAGAAATAACCAAAATCAGGGCTGAACTGAAGAAGACTGAGACATAAAGAACCATTCAAAAGATCAACAAATCCAGGAGCTGGTTCTTTGAAAAAATTAATAAAATAGATAGACCACGAGTTAGACTAAGGAAGGAGAGAGAAGAACCAAATAAACACAATTAGAAATGACAAAGGGGATATTATCATTGACCCTCACAGAAATACAAATCACCATCAGATAGTATTATGAACACCTCTATGCACATAAACTAGAAAATCTAGAAATGGATGAATTCCTGGACACATATACCCTCCCAATATTGAACCAGGAAGAAACTGAATTTCTGAAATAAACCAGTGAAGAGCTCCAGAACTGAATCAGTGATAAATTGCCTACTAACAACAACAACAAAAGCCCAGGAGCAGGGGATTTACAGTCAAATTCTACCAGATGTATAATAAGAACTGGTATAATTTCTGAGGAAACTATTCCAAAGAAGTGAGGAGGAGGGACTCCTCCCTAATTCATTCTATGAGGCCAGCATCATCCTGATACCAAAACCTGGCAGAGACACAATAAACAATAACTTCAGCCCAATATCCTTGATGAACATTGATGCAAAAATCCTAAGCAAAATACTGGCAAATTGAATCCAGCAGCACATCAAAAAACTTATCCACCATGATGCAAGGTTGGTTCAACATTCATAGATCGATAAATGTAATTCATCATCTAAATGGAACTAAAGACAAAAACTACATAATTATCTCCATAGACGCAGAAAAGGCTTTCAATAAAATTCCACAAACCCTTATGTTAAAAATTCTCAATAAACTAGGTATTGAAAAAACATACCTCAAAATAATAAGAGCCATCTATATGACAAATCCATAGCCAACATCATAATGCATGGACAAAACTTGAAGCACTTTCCTTGAAGACTGGCACAAGACAAGGCTACCCTCTCTCACCACTCCTATTCAAAAGAGGAGTGGAAGTCCTGGCCAGAGCAACTGGGCAAGAGAAAGAAATAAAGGGCATTCGAATAGGAAGAAAGGAAGTCAAACTATCCCTGTTTGCAGATGACACAATCCTTTATGTAAAAAACCCTTAATCTCAGCCCAAAAGCTTTTTAAGCTGATAAACAACTTCAGCAAAATCTGAGGATACAAAATTAATGTGCAAAAATTGCTAACATTCATATACAGCAACAACAGTCAAGGTAAGAGCTGAATGAGGAATGCAGTGCTATTCACAATTGCCACAAAATGTATAAAATACCTAGGAAAACAACTAACTAGGGAGATGAAAGATCTCTACAAGGAGAACTACAAAACACTGCTCAAAGAAATCAGGGATGACAAACAAAATGGAAAAACAATGGAGAAACAAATGAAGAAACAGTCCATGTTCGTGTACAGGAAGAATCAATATCAATAAAATGACCACACTGCCCAAGGCAATTTGCAGATGCAACGCTATTCCTATTAAACTACTAATGACATTCTTCATAGAACATAAAAAGTGGTTTTGAAATTCCATGGAACAAAAAAAGAGGTTGGATAGCCAAGGCAATCCTAAGTAAACAGAACAAAGCTAGAAGCATCACACTACCCTTCTTTATACTACAGAGCTACAGTAACCAAAAGAGCACGATACTGGTACAAAAACAGACACATAGACCAATGGAACAGGAGAGAGATCCCAGAAATAAGGCTACACACCTACAACTATCTGATATTTGACAAAACTGACAAAAATAAGCAATGGGGAGAGAAATCCCTATTCAAAAAACGGTACTGGGATAACTGGCTAGCCATATGCAGAAGATTGAAACTGGATCTCCTTTTTACACCATACACAAAATTTAACTCATGATGGATTAAACAGGTAAATGTAAAACCCCAAACTATAAAAACCCTGGAAAATAATCTAGGCAATACCATTCTGGACATAGGAAAGGGCAGAGATTTCAAGATGAAGATGCCAAAAGCAATTGAAACAAAAGCAAAAGTTGACAAAAGTGATCTCATTAACTAAAGAGCTTTTGCACAGCAAAAGAAACCATCAACAGAGTAAATGGACAACCTACAGAATGGGAGAAAGTTTTTGCAAACTATGCATCTGACAAAGGTCTAATATCCAGCATCTTTAGGGAATTTAAATGTATAAGAATAAAACAACCCCATTAAATAGTGGGCAAAGGACATGAACAAACACTTTTCAGAAGAAGACATGCATGTAGCATACGAAAAAATGCTCAGCATCACTGATCATTAGAGAAATGTAAATAAAAACCACAATGAGATACCACCTCACACCAGTCAGAATGGCTGTTATTAAAAAGTCAAAAATTAACAGATGCTGGCGAGGTTGCAGAAAAAAGAAACACTTATACACTGTTGGTGGGAGTGTAAATTGGTTCATTGTTTCGACCACTGTGGAAAACAGTGTCGCAATTCCTCAAAGATCTAAAAGTAGAACTACTATTTGATCCAGCAATCTCATTACCCAAAGTTAATATAAATCGTTCACTCATCAAGACACATGAACGCATATATTCATTTACCAAAGACATTGAATCAACCTCAGTGCCTATCAATGGTAGACTGGATAAAGAAAAGTTGGCACATATACACCATAGAATACTATGCAGCCATAAAAAAGAATGAGATCATATCCTTTGCAGGAATATGGATGGAGATGGGGGCTGTTATGCTTCGCAAACTATCACAGGAACAGAAAAACCAAATACCACATGTTCTTACTTATAAGTGGGAGCTAAATGGTGAGAACACATGGACACATAGAGGGGAACAACAGATTCTGGGGCCTGTGGAGGGATAGAAGGTGGGAGGAGAGAGGGAATCTGCGAAAATAACTAATGAGTACTAGGCTTAATACCTGGGTGATGAAATAATCTGTACAACAAATCCCCACGACACAAGTTTACCTGTGTAACAAATCTGCACATGTACCCTTGAACTTAAAAATAAAAGTTAAAAAAAGAATAATGCATCTTATGCCAACAAATTAGCAAATTGTTTTAAGTAAGAAAGTTTTATAAAGAAAAAAAAAAAGTTGAAAATGCCAACATCTTGCAGTACAACCTCTGGGTGGAATTGTGTCCCTCATAAAAAATATGTCGGAGTCCTAACTCCCATTTTTACCTCAGAATGTGACCTCATTTGAAAACAGTGTCTTTACAGAGGTAATCAAATGAAAATGAAATTCATTAGGTGGACCCTTGATATAGTTTGGTTATGTGTCCCCTCTAAATTTCATGTTGAAATGTAATCCCCAGTGTTGGCGGTAGGGCCTGGTGGGAGGTATTTGGGCAATGAGGGAGGATCCCTCATGGCTTGATGCTGCATTATGGTGAGTGAGTTCTCACTAGGTCTGGTTATTGCAAAGTGTGGTACCTCCCCCACTGCCCTCCCTTGTTCCTGTTCTCACCATGTGGGAAGCCTCCTCTCTCTGCGTTCAACCATGAGTAAAAACCTCCTAAGGCCTCTCCAGAAGCAGATGCTGGTGCTATGCTTCCTGTACAGCCTGCAGAACCATAAGCCAATTAAACCTCTTTTCTTATATATTATGCAGTCATATGGTTTGGTTGTGTCCCCACCCAAATCTCATCTTGAATTGTACTCCCATAATTCCCACTTGTCGTGGGAGGGATCCAGTGGGAGATAATTGAATCATGCATGCAGTTTCCCCATACTATTCTCATGGTAGTGAATAAGCCTCACGAGATCTGATGGTTTTATCAGGGGTTTTTGCTTTTGCATCTTCCTCATTCTCTCTTTGTCTGCTGCCATTTATGAAGGATGGGACTTGTTCCTCCTTGCCTTCTGTCATGATTGTGAGGCTTCTCCAGTCATGTGGAACTGTAAGTCCAATTAAATCTCTTTCTTTTGTAAATTA
The DNA here is from genome assembly GCF_000951045.1 of Mandrillus leucophaeus. Lineage (NCBI taxonomy): Eukaryota > Metazoa > Chordata > Mammalia > Primates > Cercopithecidae > Mandrillus > Mandrillus leucophaeus. The sequence continues at coordinate 56,134 of NW_012109508.1, read as the reverse complement.
TCCAGTCTTGGGTATGTCTTTATCAGCAGTGTGAAAACAAACTAATACATGCACTCTCAGGTATTTCATTATAGCAATGCTAGAATGGCCTAATACAGCCCTAATCTTATATGACTGGCATCCTCACAAAAAGGGACAATTTAGACCACAGACAGACATGCACACAGGGAAGAAGCTGTGAACATACACAGGGAGAAGGCAGGCCATGTGATTGCAGTGATACATCTACAAGCTGAGGTTCACCAAAGATTGCCACAAAACACCAGAAGCTAGACGTCAAGGCAGGTTTCTCTCCTAAAACCATGAGGGAGAACATGGCCCTGCTGGCACCTTGATTTTGTCCATCTAACCTCCAGAACTGTGAGACAATAAATTTCTGTTGTTTTAAGTCACACAGTTTTGGGGACTTTGTTACGGCAGCCCTAGGAAACAAATATGCCCAATATAAGTGGCCTGTAATTTACATCTCTTACCTTCTCATTCTCACAGGCTAGCAATTCTGAGACACGTCCTGGTCATACTTAGTGTATATCTTTTCACTTAGAAACCTATTTGAATATTGCAGGGGCCTATGCTGCCTGTTAAGCATTGTAATCATGTTGAATCACTATGATTTTATATTATTGCTCCATCCATCATCTTCTTGGGGCTTCTGATCCTCCTTCTTTTCTATACCCACACATGAATGATTCTTCTCCCATGTGAAAATATTGTCCAAGTGTCATGCCACAATATGTAAATGAGATTAACCAGGGAGGATTATGAACGAACTGGTTTGAGCCTTAGTCACAAGTCTGAGCAAAATCTCCCCTCAAATTCCAACTAGTTTTCAAAATATCTGGTATTTTAGAATGGCATAATCAGAGCCATAAGAAGGTGCAAAATGTGGCAGCAGGAAGTAGCAGGGATCAAGGTACCTCTGGTTTAATGACACTGTTCTGTGTAGCACTGCTTCTGCTCTGTTGTAAGTCTCGTCAGTCTGAGTTCAAAAGAGCTGAGCAAATTGTACCATGCAGTGCCCCAGCAACCAAGTAATGGCTTGGATTGCTTGTTCATTAAAATATCATTTCTTTTTTTCCTCCTCATTGAAGCTTAATGGAGAGGGAGCTTCCTTTGAAGTTAACACATGGCAAGAAACAAGATAGGCATAGTCACCTTCTGTGCCCCTTACCCTCCCATTACCTCGGAATCACAGGAAGACAAACATGAAGCACATTTTATCAAATCTATATGAACAAGTTGATGACTGGGGATGTTATAATCCTGAAAGACTGCTGAGTGCCACAGAATCACCCGTACTATTATTAAGCTTGAGACTATGTGAGATTTGCTTAGAGTTGGCAGACTCCCTTGTAAGGCATTCAGACCATCACCTTCCTGGCAGGCATCCCTGAACTTCCAGCCCAGGCACTTGTCTTGCATTTGCTCTTGTCTGCTTGTTCTGCTGCTCTGCAGATCTTCCCCACCATTCTGGTTTCAGCTCAGATGTCGTTTCACCAGGGGTCTTTCTGAATTCCCTTCATTCTCCTTTCTTTTTCCATTGCTTTGTCTTTATTACCCTGTTCTTTCTTCTCATTGCACTTGTTACTTCTACAATTTTTGTTTGTATATTTGCAAATATACATTATGATTCTCACAAATATACATATACACATATACAATTCATACAAATATACATATACAATTGCATATACAGTTCTCATTTGTATATTTGTATATTTGTCACCACTCTCCAGCATAATGGAAAACTCCACAAAGGCACCTACCTTCCCATCCATACGTATTTGCTAAATGAATAAATGAATAAGTGCTTACTAACTCTGTGATGATGAGAAATATTGGGTTGTCTCATCTGTAAAATTGGGACAAAAATGGTCTTATAAGGATACGAGAAGAATTAAATGATAATGATTAAATGAGGTAATAGATAAGTTCTAACGGCAAGAACTTGTATCTTTTATTTATTTTAATTTTTACAGGAGCTCTTGAAATTAAGTACTAAAGTACTACCTCCATTTTACAACAGGAGAACCAAGGTTCAGAGAGGTGAATTAATTTGCCAAAGGCCACAGAGCTGGCAAATGTTATAGTCAGCATTTGAACCCAGGGTTCCAGATTTCACAACCCTTAGCTGTTTTTCCGAATTGCTGACAAGCTATAAAGAAACAACTTGAGAAATCACAAGGATATTCAGGTCTGAATTCTGTTTCTTCTATTCTGGCCCCTGTCTAATCTAAGTCTTGTCTTAGTAGAAAAGCTCTGGGGACAGGACAAAATGGGAACAAATCGTAGAACCTGGGATCAACACACTTATGAGGGAAAAAGAGAAAATAGCAAGATTTATTTTATGAAAAAATTTCTGTGGGCTAATATTTAAAGACACATTTTGGAATTTTGCAAAACCTACCATATTTCAGTGAGTTTAGAGAAAGAATGTAGATACAAAGGAAAAGTATTATGCAGTTTTGGGAGACGTGATATGTTGACCTAGTGAAGCCTATAAATCAGTCACATAAAACCACATGAGCTAGTATTTGAGAGGTGGTGAGAAATAAGTCAAAAGTGACTTCCTCCTCCCACTTATTTCTAATGATCGAAAACACATTTAACAATGAAAGTCATTCAGTGTTTCTGAATAGATAAGTTAGACGGTGATGATGATGAGATAGTTCGACGTCACATACATATACATGCACATATATAGATAAATTTGTTTCATCAAATAAAACTTGCTTAGTTTTACTTTCCCTCTTCTTTATATATATGTATATATACATACTCTTTATATACATATATATACACATACTCTTCCTGTGTTCTTAAAATAGGTCATAGAAACAGAATAACATTACCTTTTGATGTCTATCTAAAACCAAACATTTGCTGAAGATTCTTTTTTTTTTTTGAAACAGAGTCTCACACTCTCACCCAGGCTGGAGTGCAGTGGCACTCGGCTCACTGCAAGCTCTGCCTCCCGGGTTCGCACCATTCTCCTGCCTCAGCCTCCCGAGTCGCTGGGATTACAGGCGCCTGCCACCACGCCCGGCTAATTTTTTTTTTTTTTTTGTATTTTTAGTACAGACGGGGTTTCACTGTGTTAGCCAGGATGGTCTCGATCTCCTGACCTTGTGATCCGCCTGCCTCAGCTTCCCAAAGTGCTGGCATTACAGGCATGAGCCACCGCGCCCGGCCTGAAGATTCTTATTCTTGGCAAACATCTTCGTCAGGCTTTTACAGGGCTAATTTGGAGAGCTAATACACATTCTCCAACAACTAAAACTTTCAGTACATTAATTTTAATATTTGCATATAAAGAAATAGAGAACAATGGATTAAATTTTCTCTACAATAAGCTGCCAAAAAATTAGAAGGAACAAGTTAGTCCAAAGACAGTAAAAGTAAGGGTTTTCTTATTTTAAAAAACTAGCTCCTTTTGAGTTTTAGAGAGAAAAAATACACTCAATAAACTTGTGGTATCAATATTTTATGAATTGTAATGGAAGATGCACACTGGCCTTCATTCATCCTTTCATTCATTCATATTCTGTCAGTCTTTGTACCCTGTTGTGTTCCAAAAAGGTGTGTTGAGGTGTGTCAAACCCATGTAATGAGCCAATTCTTCAATATTTATGGCGAGGAAAAGTATGCCTTCTCTCACGATTCACATTGGTCTCCTTGCTGTTCCTTGAACACGACAGGCATGCTTCCACCTCAGGGTCTTTGCCCTTGGAAAATTCACATCCTCTTCCTGGATAGCCACATGGCTCACTCACTTGCCTGTGGGTCTTTGAGACATTCCTTGACTGAGCAATTTAACAATGTCCATGCTGCCTCAAGTCATGCTCTATTTTCGTTAACTTCCCAACTTCTTCTTCTGCTATCTTGATTCCATAGTACTTCACATCACTTAACATACTAAATATTCCACTTCTTTTTAAAAACAGTTTGTTTAAATTCCAGGAGGGCAAGGATTTTTTTTGCCTGGTTTGTTCACTGCTGGTTTCCTTTGGAAATATTTGTGTTTAGCACATAAATATTTGTCCAATGAATGAGTGAATGCATATGTAAATATATTCTCTATTATAATGAAATTATCAAACTGTGGTATTGACAGACAAAGTGGGATTGGCAGCTTTTAATAGGAAACATCTTGGAGAACAAGTTTTAGCACTATAAGGTATCCATTTTCCGCCTTTCAAGCAAATGAGATTCTGCCTGTGAGAAGGGGCCTAAAGTCCCCTCCTTTTGTCATTGTACACAGAGGGACTCTCATCCAAGACAGAACACTCAGCTTAGACAGAGAGCTCCATGGCACTGTGTGGCCATTTCTGGAGTTGACGATCGATCAAACAGCAAGACCTTTCAACGATCGGCTGAAAAAAAGGAGCCAACATTGCATACCTGTCAGCCAGGCTACCCAAGGCCAGAGCCACATAAGACACCCTTAGGAAGTAGTGGACCATGCCAGATCTGTTTCCTTAGGTGCCCTGGTCACCAACTGTTCTTTAATAAAGAGTAATTAAAGGCCAACATACCATTCTTTGAAGTCTTCTAATTGTAGGTATTTTAAGGCCTTGATTACCTATTTCATAAAGTTATATGATAAATAATGTAAGTAAAAAGCATATCAAGATGGCCAGTACTTATTGTGGCTATCCTTTTATTATATACAACCTTGTATATCATATGTCAGAAAGAGTCATGAAAAACCTTGAAATGGAAAAAATAAAATAAAAACTAAAGAGAAAAGTTGCTGGATGTTTTATCTAATGCCCCTTTCCAGATAATCTGTGAATTTCAGCATCTTTAAGCCATTTTACAACTCTGTAAGTTATACAAAACTGTAGTAATGCAAATTATTCTTGTCCACAAAAATGCAAATAAACTTTCCTCAGCAGAGATATAACCGGCTCATACCCTGTGGGTATTGATCAGTTCTGCATCTGTTAACAAATTTGTCTCAGCATTTTTAATTGCCCATAAATGTGCCTGCTCTTTGGATTCCCCTCTGAATAGGTTGTCACTTACCACCAATCCCCTTTTTATATTTAATAGTTTAAACAAAATCTTTGATGTGTTCATTTTCTATTTTTATGAAGATGATTTTATCCTTTCAAATACATTCTTTAACAAATATATAGCTACTGTTATAGACTATGGATTCAGTCATAAGCAGCAAGTCATTTTATTATTTTCATACACTTTTTAGGTATGTGTGTTTCTTTTAATAAATATGCAGAGCGCATATTCAGGTGTTAATTGGTGTTCATAAAATGGCTTAAAACTCAAAATTGCTTAAAACATTTTAGAAAACGGTGGGAGAGGAAGTGAAATAGATACAGTGGTGGGGAATGTCAAAGGAAGGAAGAATGTTAGAAACTAAGATTGTGAAGGACCTGGTGTGCTAGACTCCAGAGTTTGGATTTGGTTCTGAAAACTCCAAATTCCATTTGAGGTTTTAGGGGAGGCGAACCCTAAGGACACTGTTGCAGAACTTTTTATCAATTTAAGGATATCACAGCTCTGTCTAGTGCTGTTCTGTTACATTTTTCTTTCCAAGCGGATCAGGCCCCATGGATGTAATAAGTTATTTATAATGTAAAGCCTGTTACATGTTGCCCACTGGCAAACACAAAGCTCACAAGTACTTTTTCCTTCCTGACTTCAAGTGAATGACTGATATCCTATTATTAATGGGGATAGATTTTTCTTGGCGTTTAAAAATAGAAAGTTGAATTGTGTAGACTGGACAGCTTTGATGGAGTTAAGATTCAGGTGCCCAGAGTGGGCAACCAAAGACTGGGCTATTCCAGAACGATCTCATTAGCTGCCCTGGTCAACAACTGTTCCTTCCTTAAGAGAAACTAAAGACTGATATAACCCTTTGAAGATTTATAATTTTTGTGTTTTAAGGTCTTAACACTGTTAATGAAAAGGAGTCAGGCTCTGTAATATGTTTACACAGGTTTATTCTGAGGGAAATATGAGTGACCAAGGTCCAAGGCATAGTCTCAAGAGCTCCTGAGAACATTTGCCCAAGATGGTTGGGTTATAGCCTGATTTCTATACATTTTAGGGGGACAGAAATTTTAGGCAGAGACATAAATCAATACATGTTAGGTATATAGTGGTTTGGCCCAGAAAGGCAGCACATCTCACAGTGGAGAATTCCAGGTCAAATGTAGATTTAAAGATTTCCTGATGGCAACTGGTTGAAAGGGTTAAGCTCTGCCTGAAGAGTTGAAATCAGTAGAAAGAAATGTTTGTGGTTAAGATAAAGGGGAGTGTGGAAACCAAGGTCCTTGTTATGTAGATGAAACCTCCCAGTAACAGACTTTGGAGAATAGCTTGTAAATATCTGGCCTTAGAAGGTGCCAGACTTTTAGTTAAATCTCTCCTGGATCAGGAAAAGACCTCGAAAGGAAAGGGAATTACCTATAGAATGTAGATTTTCCCCACCACAAAAGACAGCTTTGCAAGGCCATTTCAAAATATGTTATAAAAATATATTTTGGGATAAAAAGTTTCCATTTCTTTCAGGGCTTGCTATCTGCTATGTGATTTTATACTAGAGTCAGGTTGGAGGTTGGTATCTTATTGCTGCAAAGTCTGTTTTGTCAGTCTTAAGATCTCTGTTCTAATGTTAATGCTGGTCAGTTGTGTCTCTATTCCAAAGAGGAGGATAAAATGAGGCAACCCCTCCTTCACATCATGGCCTGAACTAGTTTTTCAGGTTTACTTAGGAATGCCCTTGAGAGAGGAATCCATTTAATCAGTTTAGGAGCTTAGAATTGTATTTTTGGTTTACAACTACTGTATAGAGTTATATGATAATTAAAATAAGATAATTTGAGTCACTACAGTAGCTAGTCCTTATTGTGGCTGCTATTTAGCCACATCCCTTACTGTCACCCCTCAGAGAATTGTGTCCTTACAAGTTTTTTCTCTATTTGAGTATATCACATGTTACACAAACAAGGTAAAAACACATGGTTTTAAAAACACATGGTTTATAAAAAGAAAAACAAAGACCTCGAAATACTTGCCATAAATTAGTTTTACAAAGTTCCACCAGAGTCAGGGTACTCCATTAAATTCCTAGAGCCCACAGTTCAGGGAAGTCCCCAGGCCCAGGATACAATTTCTCATGATTCTGAGGGCATGTATCCAAACACATGGCCTGCTGAAAACAAATGCATTTTAATCTCAATGACTCTCTAAGATTAAGGCATTGAAATGTCTTCACTATTCTTAAAATTGTGGCATTTTCCCTGCTTGCACCAGGCTGAGGGATGACCCTTCTGACCCTGCTGGCCCTGGGCAGTCCCTCCTCCATAGGGTGCAGACTTGGCTCATGATTATGGTGACCCCTCACCACCAGGAGGCCAGCCCAGAGTTCAATGTTCCCACCAGTTCCAGACTCCTCCCTGAGCAAGGCAGAATAATGTGGTAGGCAGAATAATGGCCCCCAAATACATCCTCTTCCTCATCTCTAGAACCTGTGAATGTTACCTTACATGGGAAAAGAAACTTGGCAGATGTGAGAAAGTTAAGGATCTTAAAATGAGGAGATTATTCTGGATTAGATTATCTGAATGGGCTCTAAATGCAATTACAAGTACCCTTTAAAAGGGAGGCAGAAGAGTCAGAGAAAGAGATGTGATGGTGGAGGCAGAGATTGGAGTGATGCAACCACAATCCAAGCAATGCCAGCAGCTGCCAGAAGGTGGAAGGAGCAAGAAACAGTTTCTCCCTTAGAGACTCCAGAAGGAGTATGGCCCTACTAACACCCTGAGTTTGGACTTCTAGTTTCCTGCAACTTTGAGACAATAACTTTCTTTCATTTTAAGCCAAAATAAATAAAACACATTAAATAAATAAACAAACAAATAATGATTGTGAAATGGGTAGACGTGTTTTTTGGTTACTAATAAAATCATCCACGTGTTTTAGTTCAATAGAAGTGATTTGAATGGAATCTGAAATGCAAGGCAGATGGCAAACTCCACATGATATAAAGTCGCCAGAAGCTTCTGCAGTGATAACCCCTTGAATGCATTAGGCCTGGGGCATCTAGCTTAAATGATTCTAAACTCCAGTTTCAACACACCAAGATTCAATCACTACAGCTGTCATGCATTTGCTTACTTTATGATAGAACTCTAGAAACATGAACATCTGCCTTTACAGAAGTTGGCAACATAAACAACATGCTATGTAGGAACATGAAAAGGTAGCAAGATGATCCATTGGCAAGTAAAAACAAGGAAGACACAGAGTGCCTGGCATCTTATTGAAGTAATGGGGTTAAAAGAATCTTCTAGGAGGAGAAGAATGTGGGCTGTGTCCATTCAAGTTTCTTCCTGCTCATAGGCATGTTTTCCAGTTGAGATAGCACACCAATGGGAGGCATAATGAGATAAGCAGCCAGAAACTGGGTCATAGTGCCTTGACTTAAATACATGCTTCAGTCTTTAAACTTGAACCCTGTCTAATTCCACCATGTGAAAAACTTGAAAGCTAGCTCTGTAGATTCTAGTGTAAATCAATCCAATGATAATAGTAACTAACATTTACTTAACACTTTCATCTCTTTTCTCCTATAGATCTCTTAACAAACCCATGAGATAAATACTTATTATCTCCAGTTCGTAGCTGAGGTTACTGATGTTTTGGGAACTTAAGTAATTTGTCCAAAGTAGTCACAAACTTGAGAAGTAATAGAATTGGGATTTAAGCCCAGGCAGCCCAATTCCAGACCCCATGGCTTGATCACTATTGCCTAATTCCACTTGTTTTGGGGGAAATGTAACCACTAGACGTTGTGAAAACAGACCTAAACACTAAAAAAATGCTCAGTGGGGGCTGGGTGTGGTGTTTCATGCCTATAATCCCAGCACTTTGGGAAGCCCACAGGGGCAGATTGCTTGAACCCAAGAGTTTGAGCCCAGCCTGTGCAACATGGTGAAATCCTGTGTCTACCAAAACAAATACAAAAATTAGCTAGGCATGGTTGCATGCACCTGTAGTCTAAAAGGGAGGCTGAGGTGGGAGGATTGCTTGAGCCAGGGAGGCCGAGGTTGCAGTGAGTTGTGATAGTGTCATTGTACTCCAGTTTGGGCAACAGAGACAGACGCTGTCTCAAAAAAATAAAAAAAAAAAAGAAAAAAAAGGAAAAAAATGTTCATTGGGATAAATCACATATATTAAATACAAGGGAAAGAACACACAACTCATCCTTGAAAATCTCTTTTCCTCCCTCATTCATTTAAGGGCTATAGTTTAATAGAAAATGCACAGTAAGAAAGAATCCAGTCTGCATGTTTCAACCAAAATTATCCCAGTAAGTGCTCAGAATTCTCACCAGCAGCGTTTAAATATAGTAGCTTGATACTAACAGTTAACTTACTGAACATATACTGAAAATAAGCCACTGTCCCAAGGACTTTACATACGTTAATACATTAAGTATTCACAAAGTCCCTGTGAAGCAGGCATTCTTAGTATTCCTATTTTACAGATGAGGCACTTGAGGTACATAATTCATACAAACAGTTAGGGGCATGACTTGAATTTGAGACTCCTAGGCTGACTCTAAAGTCTACATACTAGAGTATTCTGCTGTGCTCCCTTTTAAGAATATGGAGTGCTGTCTATTTTACTCTATACATGCTATTAGCAACAGTTTTTCACAGCCAATCGGATGCTCAATATTTACATCTGTGTGTATAGCTCTTCTGAGTATTTGCAAAGAAGTTTCACGTGCCAGATGTTATTTGATACAATATTTCTATAAGGAAGGCTGTGCCTTTGCCACAGTCCCTGTTTCACAGATGAGAAAAACAGAAAACCAGAGAGACTAAGTCATTTGCCTGACGTTACACAGTTCAGAAAGGCAAGAATGAGAATTAGAAATTAAGCCTTTTTCTCCTTGTTGATGGCATCATATTATTTAAATGTGGTTAACAACAATATGGCGGTGTTTTGGAGTTCGCATATGTTAATTTTTAGAGCAGGCTTTCAGCTACCATATTCCTAAATCAGGGGTACTGCCTCATTGCCAAAAGCTGGAGCAAGAAATCTGCATACAGGATTGATTGTAGAGATCCATTACATACCCAAAATGCCTTGGACCTAAGTTAAGAGCATACTCTATGGGTGATTTACAGATACATGAAAAAACGGTGGATCTGTTTACTGGTTTAGTGTCTAGTTCTTTTATAAACAGGAAAATATTTCCCAAATTCCAGTCATTCACCTACGCTCCTTTGTGATTTTGCCTTATCAATGTATCACCTGTGCAAGTTTATGCAATATACTTTTTTCAGTAGATTTGATAATTTCATTTAGCCTAAGCAATAAAATATGAAACTACAGGTTTGATATTTGAGTTGTAGTTTTTCAAATATGCACTAAAATAAATACAAAATGATAACCTAAAGCCAGGTCTCAAGGAATAAGGAGAAGCTTGAGGTGGACTTTGTCAAGGAGAGCTTGGCAGTAGAGGATCGTACCAGTGAATTCAAGGGTTCTGGCATCCTGCTATGCTATTAATTTTTATTTGCCCAGATATTAATAAAAAAAGCTTTTTTTCTTCTTGAAAAAGTTTAATGAGATGGAGGGAAAATTTCAGTTGTTCATGACGTAATATAGAAATATGATGGGAATTCATTACGACAGAAGCAAACAGTTCAGAGGTGGTAAAATAGTACACAGGCACAAAATTTATTCTTAGATAAAGGGCAAGAGACTCTAAGATTTTGCCAATCCTTTTGTCTTTTGGTGCAGTGGGGAGGGGATACTGGTTGCTGGATTTCCAGAGAGATGTTGGATTTTTCCATAAGTATTTGAGGGCCATAATATAACCCTCTGCTACACATCCCTCCCAACTTCCATCTCATATTATAGTTAAGCATGATTCTCATTTGAATTATACACACAGAAACTGCATCAGATATACAAGTGGGGGATTTTCAAGGATGGAAACAGCATTATTTAATTTAGTTTAATTTAACCATTGCAATAACCTCCTATTACTGATACTGTCATCTGCATTTTGAAAATGGAAAAATAGGCTAACAAACTTTGTAACTTGCAAAGAAATAGATAGATAGAAAATGGTAGAGTTGTGATTTAAATCTTTATCTCTGGAATTGATTTAAAGATGGCCACAAAATCTTTTCTACTCTTCCATCAAGGGGGTGGAGTCTAATTTTCCTTTTTTGGATTAGGCTAGATTTAGTGACTTTAAAATCCTTAGTGGATTAGGTTAGACTTAGTGATGAATAGAATCCAGTGGAAGTTATGTTCTGGAATTTCTGAGCCTGAGTCATACAAAAGTATTGCAGCTTCTGCTTGGGATTCTGGAAAAACCTGCTCTCTGGACATGCCCTCTCAGAATATTTCCCAGCGGAAGTCAGCCACCATGCTTAGAGGATGCCCAAGCGGCCCCATGGAGAGGCTCACAGGGAGACTGACTGAGGTCCCCAGTAGGCAGTCCTGGCTGAACTTCCAACAGCCGGCACCAACTTTCCAGTAACATCATTAAGTCCTCCTCAACATCTAGCCCAGTTGAGCCTTCAGATGACTCTAGCCCTAGCTAATATCTGACTGCAATTACACAAGAGGCTCTAAATAGAAAAATGTTGATTCTTTATCTTTGTTCTCAATAATTTCTTGGGGCCACTCCAAAAATGCAGACTAGTTCTTGGCATGGAGTATGAAAACACATCCCGAGTCATGAAAATAAATAGCTAAATTGGCATCCATCACCTACATGCTACCAGTCTTGCCAGAAGAAAGATTTCTTTGGCATGTATGTGTACACGTGCTCTACATTACCATCAACAGCACAGTCATTATGTTAGCAAGTGTGTTCTCTATTAGAGTTTAATTAACTAAGGCAGAGGTGGGGAATTAGCTCACTGATATACCTGTCTTGGACTTGATATATTCAGTGGGCTGATCTAAAATCTAATCCAAAGGATTAATATTATCTTGCTCATTGTTTTTTGACATAACAAACAATCTCATACCTAACGGTTAAATCATTAAGAACAGAGCATTTAAAGAGTAAGTGCTAAAAAGGAACTAGAGAACTGAGAACAACGATGTATTAGTCTGTTCTCACACTGCTGATAAAGACACACCCTAGTCTGGGCAATTTACAAAAGAAAGAGGTTTAATTGGATTTACAGTTCCACATGGCTGGGGAGGCCTCACCATCATGGCAGAAGGCAAGGAGGAGCAAGTCCTGTCTTTTATGGATGGCAGCAGGCAAAAAGAGAGCTTGTGCAGAGAAACTCCTTTTTTTTTTTTTTGGAAACGGAGTCTTGCTATATCTCCCAGGCTGGAGTGCAGTGGTGCAGTGGTGTGATCTCGGCTCACTGCAACCTCTGCCCCCCGAGTTTAAGCGACTCCCCTGCCTCAGCCTCCCAAGTAGCTGGGATTACAGGTGCCTGCCTCAACCCCTGGCTACTTCTTGTATTTTTAGTAGAGATGGGGTTTCACCATATTAGCCAGGATGGTCTCCATCTCCTGACCTCCTGATCTGCCCGCCTCAGCCTCTCAAAGTGCTGGGATTACAGGCGTGAGTCACCATGCTCGGCCGAGAAACTCCCATTTTTAACACCATCAGATCTCATGAGACCCATTCACTATCACGAGAACAGCAGGGGAAAGCCCCGCCCCCATGATTCAGTCATCTCCCACCAGGTCCTTCCCACGACAGGTGGGAATTATGGCAGCTACAAGATGAGATTTGGGTAGGGACACAGAGTCAAACCATATCAAATAACTAAACTGCTTATTTCAAATGACAGAAAATAAAGGGTAAACATTTTCTAAAGCCACAGCCCAAATGAAGAGCAGAGTAAGATGAATGAAATTGCTCAATCATCTCCCTCTTGTCCAACTTCTTTTTAATATACTTTCTATGCCTCCTTTTCCTGGCAATGCATGTATGTCCCTATTTCATTTTTTGGTACCCTATCTCATCCTTGGTCTGTTAACTTTCCCCTGTGTCTTTTGTCCTTTCCATTTTTCATCATAACCCAATGGCAATTTCAAGCAATTACAGTACTTTTAAAAATGTGTATAGTACTTACTGAATGACTATTTTTCTAGTTCTTAATTATATCATAGTTATCTCAAAAGGAAATATAAAATCACCTAACTAAATTGTATTATGATTCACTTCTCTGTGTCTGATAATTCTGACAATTTATTTTTGCCTCAGGCCTACTATTGATATAATGTTTTAGTTTATATGCTTAATTATGGTTTACTTATTTATTTAGATACATGGTCTAACTCTGTTGCTGAGACTGGAGCACACTGGTATGGTCATAGTTCACTGTAACTCTGAACTCCTGGAATCAGGTGATCCTCCTCCTGCCTCAGCCTTCTGAGTAGCTAGGACTACACAAACACACCACCACACTCAGCTAATTTTGTTATTTTAAAAAACTTTTTTTAGTACAAAAGGACATTAAATATCATATCCTTTTTAAAAAGAGAACACACTTCATTAACTGTTATTAATTTAGAAAGACTCATTTTGAATTAGTGAAGAGCCTCGATTACATTTGCATGTGTTTTTTTTTTTCATGAAGTTTTAAATATTTTTATCCTAAGATGACAAAATTGTAGGCCAACACTGTGTACTTAATAGAGGTCTCTGGAGACCTAATGCACAGAAATGATAATGTGTATGACAGTTTGTAATAAAGTTTAAAAAATAAAAATGTACTCACCAGAAACTTTCCTCAAATATTTATCAAGAGAAAAGTATTTGAAATGAAAGAAGTATGCTTTCCAGCGTAGACTGCATGTGCTGGGAAATTGGGAGGAAATCTAGGTAGCATGGAGTGTCCAAGTCCTCCAGCTGTCCTAGAGTGACTCCATATGATCTTTAAGCGTAAGCAGAGTGTAATTGCCCCATGGGCTCTTCCTGCCTGCTGCACAGACAAAACCAGTTCACTGAGATCATGGTATTGCAGCAAAGAAAGAGTTTAACTGATGCTAGGCTAGCCACACAGAAGATGGAGCTATTACTCAAATCCGTCTCCCTGAAGGCTTGGAGGTTAGGGTTTTTCAAGGATATTTGGTGAGCAGGGGACTAGGGAATGGGTGATACTAATTGGTTGGGGATACATTCATAGGGGTGTGAAAACCAGTCCTGGCGTGCTGAGTTTGCTTCTGAGTGGGGGCCTCAGGACTGGTTGAGTGATGAGTCCTAAGTCTGGACGGGGTCAGTCAGTGGCCAGAATGCAAACGTCTGAAAGATATCTCAAAAAACCAATCTTAGGTTCTACAAGAGTGATGTTATCTATAAGAGCAATTGGAGAAGTCAAAAATCTTGTGACTTTTGGCCATATGACTCTAGAGCCGGAAGGAATTGTCGAAACTATGCCTATGTTTTAGCAGAATTCAGACCTCTCTCCTAATCCTAATCTTGTGGCCTTTCATTAGTCTTACAAAAGGAGTTTCAGCCCCTGAACTTGGAGAGGATCAGATTTAGGAAGGTACTATTCTCATCCTTGCTTCAAGGTTAAATTATAAACTAAATTCCTCCCATGGTTAGATTGATCTACATCCAGGAATGAGCAAAAACAGCCAGCCTGTGAGGCTAGAAGCAATATGGAGCCAGCCATGTTAGACCTCTCACTTTCATAATCTTTGCAAAGGCAGTTTCAAGATCACAAGAAGTTACTTCCAGCAGGGATGTGAGGCTGGTAGAATTAAAGGTGTCAACCTCTATGGCATAAATGGAAAAACAAAAGACAAATTAGTAAAATAAAGCAATACCTACAAAAACAAGCCTATAAAGGATGCCAAGGCAGATATACATATGAGAAGATAATAGAAAGACTCAATGTTCATTATGTGACCTGAATACCATGTTTTATGGCCCAGCAAACTATCTGCAATGCCCTATCTGTCCCAAAGGAGGAGAGCCTCTGGATACTCCTTCAAACAGATTCCTTTTCCCTCAGTATTAAAAAGTCTGGTTTTAAAGTGAATCTCATCTTGCATTTGAGCATTATTTTTATAAGAAAGAAATGCATTTTTCTATCAAACCTCACTAATTTATACCACCAATTCAGATAATTTCTGAGTTTAGATTTATGTTTCCACTATGAACAAAGACACTTCAATGAATGATCATTACAAAGACAAAATTCAAAAGTTAACTAAATCACCAAATGAAGAAACCTGTCTCCTTGTTATTCTAAAAATTGCCATTTAGGCAAACAAAAACAATCTCAATCTACATACTCTATATATGCTCAATAAATATTGCTTATATTAAATTTGCTAAAATTCATAATCTATGTAAGATGCACACTGAAATGGCGAAAAACACCAGGGGTGCATTATTTCACATATAGCATGAGAACAACCCAGTTATACACCAAAAGAGGCTCTCTGAATTTTCAAAAACTTTGTTTTCTTTTGTGAGGATTTACGGTGTCATTTACAGTGCATACAAGAGACCACTTCCCTAACCAAACTTAGAGTGTACCTCAGGGAAATTGTCATTAGAAAGTCAAACACAGAGTAACCATCAGGGGGTTACAACAAAGAAATCACAAATAGTAGTAAGCTGAAAACTCAAAATGTCCAAAACTAAATTTGGCATGCCTTCCTCACCCCTTCTAAATTTGGCCCTTGTACTAAGCCCACCATTCTAACTGGCCAAAGAACTCCAAGTCTCATAATGAGCTTCTTGATTTATACAGCATCAGTTAATCATGAAATCCCGTTTCCTTAGTCTTATCTATTTCCATTTCCATGATTTATATCGTTATCCTCTTGTATCTGGATGCTTCAGACAGATTCCTTTAATCCAGCCTCAACTTTGGTCAATCAAACCTATCTCCTGCTATTTAAAATCTTGATTTCATTGTGTCATTCCCTTACTTACAGCCTTTAGTGGCTCTCTATTTCCAAGCACGTTAAATCATTGTTCTCTGCATGGTTTCAGGAATCTTTATTCTAGTTATGCGTACATCTCTCTTGCATCTATCACTTCTCCTCAGCTTGGAATCCTATATACTAGTAAGGCCAGTCACCAACTTTTTCTACAAATACATCACACTTCTCGCTTACACTGCATCTTACATCATCCTGTTTTCAGAAAATTTCAACCCCTTCCATCTCCATTTATCTCTCCTTCCAAGACAAACTCAAGTCCTGCCTGCTTTCTTGATCCTTCTAGCTCTTACATATCTTCTGTGGCCTCCCCTTTTGAGTTATTTACTGTAGTCCAACTTAGAGGGCTCTCTATAGCTTCAGATGTGCTCAATTTGTTTCTTCGAGTGAGCTGAAGTTTCTTGAAAGCCTTTCTCAATCACACCTTCCATCTCCAATAAGTGTAGGCCCCCAAATTGTCTGCCCATACTGTACCTTGCACTTCTCCATCATGGCACTCACCAAACTTGCAATTGTTTGTGTTTCCCAGCTAGGCCATGAACTTTTTCATGGAAATAGTCTCAACCATCTAGTCTGTGTACCATTGTGTCCCAAAGACCATTGTGTCCTCCAGTGCATAGCACACATAAATTGCCTCAGAAACTTTTTTTTTTTTTAATTCTTTAAGTTCTGGGATACATGTGCAGAATGTGCAGGTTTGTTACATAGGTATACATGTGCCATGGTGGTTTACTGCAGCCACCAATCCATCATCTACATCAGGTACTTCTCCTAATGCTATTCCTCCCCTAGCTCCCCACACCCCAATAAGCCCCAGTGTGTGATGTTCCCCTCCTGGTGTCCATGTGTTTTCATTGTTCAACTTCTGCTTATGAGTCAGAACATGCGGTGTTAGGTTTTCTGTTCCTGTGTTAGTTTGCTGAGAATGATGGTTTCCAGCTTTGCCCATGTTCCTGCAAAGGACATAAACTCATCATTTTTTATGGCTGCATAGTATTCCGTGGTGTATATGTGCCACATTTTCTTTATCCAGTCCATCATTGATGGACATTTGGGTTGGTTCTAAGTCTTTGCTTTGTGAACAGTGCTGGAACAAACATATGAGTGCATGTGTCTTTATAGTAGCATGATTTATAATCCTTTGGGTATATACCTAGTAATGGGGTCGCTGGGTCAAATGGTATTTCTGGTTGTAGATCCTTAAGGAATCGCCACACTGTCTTCCACAATGGTTGAACTAATTTACAGTCCCACCAACAGTGTAAAGCATTACTATTTCTTCACATCCTCTCCAGCATCTGTTATTTCCTGACTTTTTAATGATCGCCATTCTAACTGGCGTGAGATGGTATCTCATTGTGGTTTTGATTTGCATTTCTCTAGCGACCAGTGATGATGACCTTTTTTTTTCATATGTTTGTTGACCACATAAATGTCTTCTTTTGAGAACTGTCAGTTCATATCCTTCACCCACTTTTTGATGGGGTTTTTTTTTCTTGTAAATTTGTTTAAGTTCCTCATAGATTCTTGATATTAGCCCTTTGTCAGAT
Source organism: Mandrillus leucophaeus (assembly GCF_000951045.1). Taxonomy (NCBI): domain Eukaryota; kingdom Metazoa; phylum Chordata; class Mammalia; order Primates; family Cercopithecidae; genus Mandrillus; species Mandrillus leucophaeus. Next base: position 38,648 of record NW_012109508.1, on the reverse strand, counting down.
GGACAGATTGTGAAAAATTTCTCCCATTATGTAGGTTGTCTGTTCACTTTGATGATAGTTTCTTTTGCTGTGCAGAAGCTCTTTAGTTTAATTAGATCCCATTTGTCAATTTTGGCTTTCGTTGCTGTTGCTTTTGGTGTTTTAGTCATGAAGTCTTTGCCCATACCTATGTCCTGAATGGTATTGCCTAGGATTTTTTTCTAGGGTTTTTGTGGTTTTAGGTCTAACATTTGAGTCTTTAATCCATCTTGAGTTAATTTTTGTATAAGGTTTAAGGAAGGGGTCCAGTTTCAGTTTTCTGCATGTGGTTAGCCTGTTTTCCCAACATCATTTATTAAATAGAGAATCCTTTCCCCATTTCTTGTTTCTGTTAGGTTTATCAAAGACCAAATGGTTGTAGATGTGTGGCGTTATTTCTGAGGACTCTGTTCTGTTCCATTGGTGTATATATTGGTTTTGGTACCAGTGCCATGCTGTTTTGGTTACTATAGCCTTGCAGTATAGTTTGAAGTCAGGTAGCATGATGCCTCCTGCTTTGTTTTTTTTTTTTTTTTTTTGCTTAGGATTGTCTTGGCTATACAGTTTCTTTTATGGCTCAATATGAAATTTAAAGTAGTTTTTTTTCTAATTCTGTGAAGAAAGTCAGTGGTAGCTTGATGGGGATAGCACTGAATCTATAAATTACTTTCACCTATTCATAGGATGGTATGTTTTTACATTTGTTTGTGTCCTCTCTTATTTCCTTGAGCAGTGGTTTGTAGTTCTCCTTGAAGAGGTCCTTCACATCCCCTGTAAGTTGGATTCCTAGGTATTTTATTCTCTTTGTAGCAACTGTGAATGGGAGTTCACTCGTGATTTGGCTCTTTGTCTGTTATTGGTGTATAGAAATGCTTGTGATTTTTTGCACATTGATTTTGTATCCTGAGACTTTGCTGATGTTACTTATCAACTTGAGGAGATTTTTGGCTGGGACAATGGGGTTTTCTAAATATACAATCATGTCATCTGTAAACAGAAGATTTCACTTCCTCTCTTTCTATTTGATACCCTTTATTTCTTTCTCTTGCCTGTTTCCCTGGGCAGAATTTCCAATACTATGTTGAATAGCAGTGGTGAGAGAGAGCATCCTTGTCTTGTGCTGGTTTTCAAAGGGAATGCTTCCAGTTTTTGCCCATTCAGTATGATATTGGCTGTGGGTTTGTCATAAATAGCTCTTATTATTTTGAGATACATTCCATCAATACCTAGTTTACTGAGAGTTTTTAGCATGAAGCAGTGTTGAATTTTATCAAAGGCCTTTTCTGCATCTTTTGAGATAATCATGTGGTTTTTGTCTTTGGTTCTGTTTATATGCTGGATTACATTTACTGATTTGTGTATGTTGAACCAGCCTTGCATCCCAGGGATGAAGCCCACTTGATCATGGTGGATAAGCTTTTTGATGTGCTGCTGGATTCGGTTTGCCAGTATTTTATTGAGGATTTCTGCATCGATGTTCATCAGGGATATTGGTCTAAAATTCTCTTTTTTTGTTGTGTCTCTGCCAGGCTTTGGTATCAGGATGATGTTGGCCTCATAAAATGAGTTAGGGAGGATTCCCTCTTTTTCTATTGATTGGAATAATTTCAGAAGGGATGGTACCAATTCCTCCTTGTACCTCTGGCAGAATTCGGCTGTGAATCCATCTGGTCCTCGACTTTTTTTGGTCGGTAGACTATTAATTATTGCCTCAATTTCAGAGCCTACTATTGGGCTATTCCGGGATTTGACTTCTTCCTGATTTAGCCTTGGAAGAGTGTAAGTGTCCAGGAAATTATCTATTTCTTCTAGGTTTTCTAGTTTATTTGCATAGAGGTGTTTATTCACCATCAGTACCATCAGTATTCTCTGATGGTAGTTTGTATTTCTGTGGGGTTGGTGGTAATATCCCCATTATCATTTTTTATTGTATCTATTTGATTCTTCTCTCTTTTCTTCTTTATTAGTCTTGCTAGTGGTCTATCAATTTTGTTGATCTTTTCAAAAAGATCAATGGCTAGCCAGACTAATAAAGAAGAAAATAGAGAATATTTTAGATAAATATTTTAGATAAATAGATAAATTCCTCGACACATACACCCATTTATTGTTTGCTCTTGCTTCTCTAGTTTCTTTAATTGTGGTGTTAGGTTGCTCTTGCTTCTCTAGTTCCTTTAATTGTGGTGTTAGGTTGTCATTTTAGATCTTTCCTGCTTTCTCCTGTGGGCATTTAGTGCTATAAATTTCCTTCTAAATACTGCTTTAGTTGTATCCCAGAGATTCTGAAAAAAGATCTGAACAATGATCACTACAAAGACAAAATTTGAAGGTTAGGTAAATCACCAAATGATTCTGAACAAAGTTGTGTCTTTGTTATCATTGGTTTCTAAGAACTTATTTATTTCTACCTTAATTTCATTACTTACCTAGTAGTCATTCAGGAACAGGTTGTTCAGTTTGCACATAGTTGTGTGGCTTTGAGTGAATTTCTTAATCCTGAGTTCTAATTTGATTACGCTGTGGTCTTAGAGACTGTTTGTTATGATTTCTGTTCTTTTGCATTTGCTGAGGAGTGTTTTACTTCCAACTATGTGTTCAATTTTAGAATAAGTGTGATGTGGTACTGAGAAGAATGTATATTCTGTTGATTTGCAGGGGAGAGTTCTGTAGATGTCTATGAGGTCTGCTTGGTCCAGAGGTGAGTTCAAATCCTGGATATCCTCGTTAATTTTCTGTCTCATTGATCTGTCTAATATTGACAGTGGGGTGTTAAAGTCTCTCACTATTATTGTGTGGGAGTCTAAGTCTCCTTGTAGGTCTCTAAGAACTTGCTTTATGAAGCTGGGTGCTCCAGTATTGGGTGCATGTATATTTAGGATAGTTAGCTCTTCCTGTTGCATTGATCCCTTTATCATCATGTAATGTCCTTCTTTGTCTCTTTTGATCTTTGTTGGTTTAAAATCTGTTTTAACAGACTATAATTGCAACCTCTACTCTTTTTTGCTTTCCATTTGCTTAGTAAATATTCCTCCATCCCTTTATTTTGAGCCTATGTGTGTCTCTGCACACGAGATTGGTCTCTGCACACGAGATTGGTCTCCTGAATACAGCACACCAAAGGGTCTTGACTCTATCCAATTTACCAGTCTGTGTCTTTTAATTGGGGCATTTAGCCCATTTACATTTAAGGTTAATATTGTTATGTGTGAATTTGATCCTGTCATTATGATGCTAGCTGGTTATTTTGCCCATTAGTTGATGCAGTTTCTTCATAGTGTTGGTAGTCTTTACAATTTGGTATGTTTTTGCATTGGCTGGTACCAGTTGTTCCTTTCCATGCTTAGTGCTTCCCTCAGGAGCTCTTGTAAGGCAGGCCTGGTGGTGACAAAAATCTCTCAGCATTTGCTTGTCTGTAAAGGATTTTATTTCTCCTTCACT
>NW_012109508.1:34445-35142 GCF_000951045.1 Mandrillus leucophaeus | reverse complement strand
TGCTTAGGATTGTCTTGGCTATACAGTTTCTTTTATGGCTCAATATGAAATTTAAAGTAGTTTTTTTTCTAATTCTGTGAAGAAAGTCAGTGGTAGCTTGATGGGGATAGCACTGAATCTATAAATTACTTTCACCTATTCATAGGATGGTATGTTTTTACATTTGTTTGTGTCCTCTCTTATTTCCTTGAGCAGTGGTTTGTAGTTCTCCTTGAAGAGGTCCTTCACATCCCCTGTAAGTTGGATTCCTAGGTATTTTATTCTCTTTGTAGCAACTGTGAATGGGAGTTCACTCGTGATTTGGCTCTTTGTCTGTTATTGGTGTATAGAAATGCTTGTGATTTTTTGCACATTGATTTTGTATCCTGAGACTTTGCTGATGTTACTTATCAACTTGAGGAGATTTTTGGCTGGGACAATGGGGTTTTCTAAATATACAATCATGTCATCTGTAAACAGAAGATTTCACTTCCTCTCTTTCTATTTGATACCCTTTATTTCTTTCTCTTGCCTGGTTTCCCTGGGCAGAATTTCCAATACTATGTTGAATAGCAGTGGTGAGAGAGAGCATCCTTGTCTTGTGCTGGTTTTCAAAGGGAATGCTTCCACCGTTTGCCTATTCAGTATGATATTGGATGTGGGTTTGTCATAAATAGCTCTTATTATTTTGAGATACATTCCATCAATACCTAGTTTA
>NW_012109508.1:9677-32315 GCF_000951045.1 Mandrillus leucophaeus | reverse complement strand
ATGAAGCTTAGTTTGGCTGGATATGAAATTCTGGGTTGAAAATTCTTTTCTAGTCCAGGCACAGTGGCTCACGCCTATAATCCCAGCACTTTGGGAGGCTGAGGCAGGTGGATCACGAAGTCAGGAGATCAAGATCATCCTGGCTAACATGGTGAAACCCCATCTCTACTAAAAAATACAAAAAAATTAGCTGGGCTTGGTGGTGGGTGCCTGTAGTCCCAGCTTCTTGGGAGGCTGAGGCAGGAGAATGGTATGAACCCGGGAACCAGAGCTTGCAGTGAGCTAAGATTGTGCCACAGCACTCCAGCCTGGGGGACAGAGCAAGACTCTGTCTCAAATAAATAAATAAATGAAAATTCTTTTCTTTAAGAATGTTGGATATTGGTCTCCACTCTTCTGGCTTGTAGGGTTTCTGCCGAGAAATCTGCTATTAGTCTCATTGGCTTCCCCTTGTGGGTAACCCAACCTTTCTCTCTGGCTGCCCTTAACATTTTTTTTCCTTCATTTCAACCTTGGTGAGTCTGATGATTATGTCTTAGGGTTGCTGTTCTTGAGGAGTATCTTTGTGGTGTTCTCTGTATTTCCTGAATTTGAATGTTGGCCTGTTTTCTAGGTTGGAGAAGATTTCCTGGATAATATCCTGAAGAGTGTTTTACAACTTGGTTCCATTCTTCCTGTCACTTTCAGGTACACCAATAAAACGTAGGTTTGGTCTTTTCACATAGTCCCATATTGCTTGGAGGCTTTGTTTTTTTCTTTTCATTCTTTTTTCTCTAATCTTGTCTTCATGCTTTATGTCATTAATTTGATCTTTACTCTGTGATATCCTTTCTTCTGCTTGATGGATTTGGCTGTTGATACTTGTGTATGCTTCACCAAGTTCTCGTGCTGTGTTTTTCAGCTTCATCAGGTCATTTATGTTCTTCTCTAAACTGGTTATTCTAGTTAGCAATTCCTCTAACCCTTTTCAAGGTTCTTAGCTTCCTTGCATTGGGTTAGAACATGCTCCTTTAGCTTGGAGGGGTTTCTTATTACCCACCTTCTGAAGCCTACTTCTGTCAATTTGTCAAACTCCTTCTCTGTCCAGTTCCCTCGCTAGCGAGGAATTGTCCTTTGGAGGAAAAGAGGCATTCTTGTTTTTGGAATTTTCCGCCTTTTTGCGCCAGTTTTTCCTCATTTTCATGTATTTATCTACCTTTGGTCTTTGACGTTGGTGACCTTTGGATGGGGTTTCTGTGTGGATGTCCTTTTTGTTGATGTTGATGGTGTTCCTGTTTGTCAGTTTTCCTTCTAACAGTCAGGTCCCTGTGCTGCAGGTCTGCTGGAATTTGCTGGGGGTCCACTCCAGACCCTGTTTGCCTGTGTGTCACCAGCAGAGGCTACAGAACAGCAAAGATTGCTGCCTGGTCCTTCCTCTGGAAGCTTCATCCCAGAGGGGCACCTGCTAGATGCCAGCTGGAACTCTCCTGTATGAGGTGTCTGTCGACCCCTGTTGGGAGGTGTCTCCTAGTCAGAAGGCAAGGGGGTCAGGGACCCACTTGAGGAGGCAGTCTGTCCCTTTGCAGAGCTCCAGTGCTCTGCTGGGATATCTGCTGCTTTCTTCACAGCCGGCAGGCAGGAAACTTTAAGTCTGCTGAATTTATACCCACAGCTGCCCCTTCCCCCAGGTGCTTTGTCCCAGGGAGATGGGTGTTTTATCTATAAGGCCCTGACTGGGGCTGCTGCCTTTCTTTCAGAGATGCCCTGCCCAGCGAGGAGGAATCTAGAGAGGCAGTCTGGCTATAGCAGCTTTTCTGAGCTGTGATGGGCTCCGACCAGTTCGAACTTCCCGGCAACTTTTTTTACACTGTGAGGGGAAAATGGCCTACTCAAGCCTCAGTAATGGCAGATGCCCCTCCCCACGCCAAGCTCAAGCATTCCAGGTTGACTTCAGACTGCTGTCCTGGCAGTGAGAATTTCAAGCCAGTGGATCTTACCTTGCTGGGCTCCATGGGGGTGGGATCTGCTGAGCTAGACCACTAACCCCCTTTCTAGGGGAGTGAATAGCTCTGTCTTGCTGGCTTTCCAGGTGCCACTGGGGTGTGAAAAAAAAACTTCTGCAGCTAGTTCCGTGTCTGCCTGAACAGCTACCCAGTTTTGTGCTTGAAACCCACGGCCCTGGTGGTGTAGGTACTCAGAGGAATCTCCCGGTCTGTGGGTTGCAAAGATGGTGGGAAAAGTGTAGTATCTGGGCCAGAATGCACTGTTCCTCATGGCACAGTCCCTCACAGCTTCCCTTGGCTAGGGGAGGAAGTTCCCTAACCCCTTATGCTTCCCAGGTGAGGTGATGTCCCACCCTGCTTCAGCTCGCCCTCTGTGGGCTGCACCCACTGTCTAACCAGTCCCTATGAGATAAGCCAGATACCTCAGTTGGAAATGCAGAAATCACTCACCTTCTGCACTGATCTCACTGGGAGCTGCAGACCGGAGCTGTTTCTATTCAGCATCTTGCCAGGTGCCCAGAAACATCTTTTGACTTATTATTAATCTGAAGGCAAGGATCATGTCTTCAGGTTGGTTTTTTTTTTTTTTTTGAATTCTTCCAAACAGTTGTTAATATATAAATTAAACACTATAAGAACTTATCTTCAAATATGGAAAAATTATTCATAACAATTGAGTTTATTCCTCAGGGAACTGTGATGGGGCAGTGTTCAAGCCCACTTTAACAAGGAAATTGTAAGCATTAATTTAAAAAGCATCTGTCAGTAAACCACAATGGAAAACAAGCCAACAAACCCTGAGGGGCCTTGACTCACTTGAGGTGTGGTCTGAGCCTGCCCAACCCTGGAAGGGTGAAGGCAGATACTGATAATCCCTCCCTCCATAGTTACCAGTAAAGAACATATTCTCCTGATCCTAGCTGAGCACACTGTCTTAGGGGAAGGGTGGAGGCAGGCTATGAACACTGAGATGAGGACTTAGGATGTCTGGCGTTCATGACTCTGAAGTAACCACGAGTTTTTCTGGGCCTGGAATCCGTCACTTGAAATACTAGCTCAAGGAGCAGCAGTGCCTCATTTGTGGCTGGAATCCTTCAGGCATCCCCCAGTCCTGGACAGTCATCCTAATAAAGCAGCATGGTCACAGGATGAGCCAGCCTGAATCTGCAGCTTCTTTGTGCAAAACCTGAGTTTCTGTATCTCTTTAATTAAAACAATTTGCAGCTCTTCATTCCTTTTTTTTTTTTTTTTTTTTCTGGACTCAGCAATCCTCTCACCTCAGGAGGCCCTCCCAGATAGCTGGGACTACAGGCATGTGTCACAATGCCCAGCTAATTTTTTGTAGAGATGTGGTTCTACCATGTTGCCAAAGCTGGTCTCAAACTTCTGAGCTCAAGCAATCTGCCCTCTTTGGCCTCCAAAAGTGCTGGGATTACAGGCGTGATCCACAGCGCCTGATATCTCTCTCTCTCTCTCTCTCTCTCTCTCTGTGTCTCTCTCTCTCTCTTAACCCAAATCTTATCCTAGGGTTCCTGGTTATAACTGTTTGCTTTAAACTGTGTGTGTGTGTGTGTGTGTGTGTGTGTGTGTAGTGGGGAGGGAAGTGGAGAGGCTACAACTTCTCGAGAACTTTCTACATTTTCATCACTCCTTTATTCCCCTCGTGCTTTCTAAATTCCTGAGCACAAGTTCTTAATATGGAGGTAATGGCTAGACTTGCAGATCTTTGGATATCTGTGTGTGCAACTATCAAAAATTTTATAGAAAAGCTGTCTACATCTTTCACTGGATTTTTAAAGAACCAGTGACCCCAAAAGAATGGGAATTACTACCTTATAGGTTTATATGCTATCTTCAGGCTCCAGCCCTTGCTAGCCTTCTTTTCTTGATGATCAAAGTATTCCATCTTAGCAACTGACCTATGCTTTGGTATCATATAAAATAGAATCACTCATTCATTGGCTCAACAAATAAAGAGTGCCTGCCTTGTGCTAGGCATTCTTCTTGGTAATGGAGAGGCAAAATGGATACAGATACTTTATTTACAGAATACATACTCTGTGCAAAGCACTTTGCTAAGTGATTATCTTTTTTAATCTTAAAAACAAACTTGGGAAATAGATTCTATTATGATACTAGTATTATAGATGAGAAAATTGACGCAGGAACTAAATCCAAGTTCTCACAGTTAATAAGTAACGGCTCCAGGAGCTGGAAGCATCTCTTTAAATGACCTCTTCAAATTATTTCAGGGATACAAGGTAAGTCTGAAGTCCAACAAGCCCGACAGTCGCATTCCACGAGAATAATCAACTACTTACTCAGAAGACCAGTCACTGTCTTTTTCTACACATACATCATGCTGCTTCTTTTTCTTAGATAATTTTGCTTCCAGGTGAAATGTGGGATTTGGGAATAGAGAGCCTCATTTAGAAGTCTCAGCGGGCAGATCATGAGGTTAGGAGATCGAGACCATCTTGGCTAACACGGTGAAACCCCGTCTCTATTAAAAACACAAAAAATTAGCCAGGCATGGTGGGGGGCCCCTGTAGTCCCAGCTACTCCGGAGGAAAATGGCGTGAACCTGGGAGGCGGAACTTGCAGTGAGCCAAGATCGCTCCACTGCACTCCAGCCCGGGCGACAGAGTGAGACTCCGTCTCAAAAAAAAAAAAAAAGTCTCAGTGTCCTGTATAGAAATTGTGGACATGCCATCTTTGGCCACTTTTTCACCCTACCCTCACATTCATGGATTCTCTGATCACTTATCAACTCCCTTATTTTTCCACCTCTTCACATATGTTTCATCATTACTTATAGAAGGATAACAAGTCCTGCCAGCATACAGCTGATTAAATCAACAACAGTATTTTTAGCCAGGCTCTATTAAAGACGCAACACAAAGCCAGACTGCATTAGTCATAACATCTGAGCAATACTGCAAACTCCCTTTTCATTCAGTTTAATCAAATATATTTACATATATTTACAATTGTCTCTGTTCACCCAGAAATGATCTCTTCTGGGCTTAGTCACCAAGACATTTGGTTGAATGTCTGTATATTCAAATAAGCTTTAACTCTTACTTTCCTCTAACCACCGATAATGGAATTTCCTCCTTTTACCTTTCCCTTTCTTCTTTCCCCTCCTTCTTCTCCATTTTGTCACAGACATCTCCTATTTGTTTCTTCCTGCTGCTTCCAGAGGTTCAAGCTTTGGTACATTTGTTTATTGGTTAGATTTCTTTAGATATATAAAAATATTTAAAAATAAGCACCATTTTCTTTGACATCTGTCTACCAAAAGTCATCTGAGAAGTCTAGAGATTGGAAAATTAAACAGAGAGTTAGAATTTAGAAATGGTCTGCCCAATATGGTAGCCACTAGTCTCCCTGGGCTATTAAGGACTTAAAATGTAAATAGTGCCACATGTGATATGATAATATTTTTATATGTTGGGTTACATTAAAATTAACTTTATCCATTTCTTTTTCTTTTTCAATATGGCAACCAAAACCATATGCAATTATATATGTGGTTCACATTATATTTCTATTGAACAGCATTGGTCTACACAGGGCAATTTACTTTTTAATCACAATACACAGCATAGCAAAAGAATTCTAATCTGATAAGAATGCTGAAGCTGGATTATTTGCCCAGTGTTGATCTTCTCATAAAATCGACGCATCTTTCAATATTGATCTCATGAAACAGAACCAGTGATAGAGAACCAATTCCAGACTGCTGAAAGGAGTTTTCAATTATTTATGAATTATGACCACATCACAAATCCACACTGGAAACCATGAGTGTCCACTGGAACCCTTGATGCCCTTTCCATGAACATATATTGGTAAAATACAAATCCACAAGCAAATTTTTATGTACAGTTTCCTTGTGTTCTGGAAAAATTGAGTCCTTTGATTTTTTTCACTCATAGACAACTGTACATGAACTTGAACACATCAGATTCAAATAGGTCTAATCTGATGCTGATGTGGCATATTATTCACACACCATATGCACATACACACACGTACATTATGCACATACCATATGTACACAACACCACATTAACCAGGAAAATTGGGCATTCCTGACTAACCAACAGACATTAATGGATTCTCTATTGTTTGGCGCCCTAGGCATGATCGACTGTTATGATGGCCTTTGCTTTAAAGGAGCATCCAAATTGCACATGGACTCTATATTTCATTAATGTCCAAGTGAAGGGTACCTTCTGCCCGCTCCCGGCCCCTTACCTGTACACCTGTATGCTGCCTTGGCTCCTCTAGTGCCTCAGCTTGGAGAAAGAAGGACAAACCAATGGCCATTGAACAAACAAAAGAGGCTTTGGAAATTATAGTCTTGGCTTCAACCGTAGCACCACAGGTGGCAGCAAACTCATCTTGGACTAACATTCTGGTAACCATTAAAGACCAGTGTTCAAGAGCACCAGCTCACAAGTCAGATACTCTGGTTTGAACACTGGTTCCAGTTTTTACTAGCTGGGTGGTCCTAAGCATGTTATTTACCTAATCTCAAATCTTGTTTCTTTCTTCGTAAGATGAGGATTCTTACAATTCTTATCTTTTACACACTTATTGTTAGGATTAAATGAGATAGTGCCTATTAATTCTTTTGTTTAGCACAGGTGAATTTAAGAAAACAACAGAAATTCAGCTATATCATTGTTCTGCCCAACTGCTGCTTCACCATGAGGCCCTCATCACCAGGTAATCATCAAAATTTCACATTGCAGGGGCTGCCATTGGAAAAGTTTTCCTTTGCCTATGAAGTTTGTGGCCCTTTACCTTCTAACTTTCTTCTCCCCCTCCTTTTAAAAAATCAATATGACTTACATAATTAATTTATGGCTAAGTAATTCTCTTAAGGACATTCTTAATTAAAAATTAATAGCTTACTTTACTTGAATTGAGCACTGATTTGAATAGTATGAAGATTTCTCTTTGAAAGCACAAACGTAGCGTACCTATAACATTCTCAAAAAACAAGACCAAATACTACATGGCTCCTTGTGACCGTATGTGCATATGCAATAAACAGTGAATAAATACACTAAGATACTCACCAGCATTATATAATATTATGGTTTTGTTTTCAGTTCAGGTGTATTTTCAATTACAACAAGGATTAAGTATTTTAAAATAGCCAGAATAGCCGGGCACGGTAGCTCACACCTGTAATCCCAGCATTTTGGGAGGCCGAGGCAGGTGGATCACCTGAGGTCAGGAGTTCAAGACAAGCCTGACCAACATGGTGAAACCCCATCTCTACTGAAAATACAAAAATTAACCAGGCGTGGTGGTGCATGCCTGTAATCCCAACTACTAAGGAGGCTGAGGTAGGAGAACTGCTTGGACCCAGGAGGCTGCAGAGAGCCGAGATTGCATCACTGTACTCCAGACTGGGCAACAAGAGCAAAACTCCGTATCAAAACAACAACAACAACAACAACAACAACAAACCGATATCCAGAATATCCTCCCCGCTGCCTCTGACCTATCATTCAATTTCTTCTTGCCTCCTTTAGATGATAGTGCCAATTATTAGAATGCCTTTGTAGTAAGTGAAGCAGTAAAAATGTACCAGTTACTAGTCCTTTTTTAAAACCAGAATTTACCAGATTCATCTGTTCTACAGCTACATTAGGATCTTTCAATCCAATGGTTACCGTAAGGGAACTTATGTGAATTTATTTTACACTATAAATATTTTAGCGTGCACACACACACACACACTTAACATGAGCAGCCATATTTATCCAATACTAACTTTATATGGATTACTTTCTTGCTAGATTCTTTGTTACCTTTTTCAGCAACAGAAGTTCTCTTGTCTAAAATTGTTTGGAACAAAACTGTATGCTATCTGATGATTTTTTTCCCAGTTGAATATTTTGCAGCCAGTATATTCTTTTCACTCCAAGTGTGATGAACAGAAAGATGATTCTAGAATCATTCTAAATTTAGTTGGACAATCAATTCTCTGACAGATGTTTCCACCCAATCTTTCAGCTAACCAGTGTAACCCACTGAGACCTCATTAGACTGTTGACACTAAATGCCATACGGTTGTGTTGGGCGGTTTTCAAATGAACCAGTAATACCTAAACATTAAATTTAGCTCTCTTCCAACAACATTATGTCATAAGAGGGCTTATAATAGTTTTGACAGCTACTACAACCAGTAGGGAATTGTTCAAAACTCTTTAGAATCTCCCCACCTCGCAGACTTTCCATGCTCGGGGGTGAATTAGGAGCCTCCGCTGTTTCCTGGGGCACTTGGATGCAGAATATTTTGAGGAAGGAGAGTGAAACATGAGGAGGCAAACCCTTGACATTTGAAAAACAAGCAGCTTAATCTGTCAAGATGACATTTGTCCATTGCTCCTTTCAGTCATTGTTTCTCTGTAATGTTGGAAATGTCAGGAAGGGGCCAAGAACCTGGACTGTATAGTGAGAATGTGGTTGCCACAGAAAGAGGGGGCTGCCATGGTGTCAGCAGCAGAGACCTAACTTTTGCCATTTTCTAGTGCTAATTTCAAGTGTCTGTTTTAGTGGCTATCTAGCAAAAGAGTGTGGCATAGTAGCCTCCAAAGTGAACTATCAAGCAGGTACTCTTCAAGCCTGAAAATGAAAAAAGAACACTGTACATTCTGGAATGAAAGACAGGACATAACCTAGCTACATAGAGTATATCTGGTGGCAAAGAATAGTCAACAGGCTCAACAGAGAGAGGCAGACTTTGGTGCTGCAGGCAAGAGGTGCATACTAACCCCTGGCTCCATTTGGTGAGCAGCAGGCTGGCATTCAGCTCGAGGAGATGGAAAAAACAACAGCAGAGGGTATCAGGGTGAGTAATTGCCAAATTACTGAATCAGTCAGATGTGACCTGGTTCTCTTGCCAGCCAGTGTCACACTACCCGAAAGAGCACAGAAACCCAGGAGGACAAGCAGTGAACCTGAGCTGGGAAGATTCCAACAGCATCACGTGGAGGGGAGAAGAGAGCCAAATATTATATATGATATCATACATGCCATTATCATATATGATAATGGCATCCCATAGCAGACACCCACCCACTTGCAGAGAAATCAGAAAATAATTAAATAAAAATACATGCTGAGAGTATTCAAATGACAAAATACCTGTAATAACAAAGCTAAGCCAACAGACTCTTCAATTGTTCAACCCTCACCAAGCACCAGGTCAAATCTCTCTTTTCTGCTTGGTTCCAGGACCAACCACTTACTTGAGTAGCTTTTAGGATTCAGAGGTATAAACTTTTCCCTCTCTCAGCTCCCTTTGCCTGGTTTAATTTCAGTTCATTTTTACATCTTTCATTTCTGCTCTTTGAGATGTTTTTTTGGGACACCAATCTAGTTTATCTAATTAGGCTTCACATGTGGCTTGTTATTTCTCCTTAGAATTTACACCCTAGATTTTAACCTCAGTGTGGCCTTTGAGATCCAGAGCACACTCCTGCCTCCTTTTTCTAGAGGATCTGAGTCTGGGTTGAGCTGTCTTGCCTGTACCATTATTCATTCTGCCTTGCTGACTTGCCTGGGCCCACTAATACTCCCCGCCGAAGTTATACTCACTCGGGTCACTTCCCTTGATAATCTGTGTCATTCCCATTAACCCAATGGAAGTTCCCGGAGGCATACCCTGGAAACAGGTTACAGGCACAAGCGGTTTATTTGAGAGGTATTATCAGGAAAAATTGAAGGGAGATGACAGCAATGGGAAGGAATAGCGGAAGCCACCAAGCAAATTACCACTCTAGGAAACTGGAGCTGGATATGACTAGGGAATTCTGGGAGACTGTATGGAACATACATCACAGTGTTATCCCACCCAAAGGAGCTGGATGTTTATCCATCAGTTCCTCTCTGACTTTGCTTGAAGGCTGTTCCTAAGGATGATTATTCTCCAGCACTCTAGTTTGCCTCACACATAGGTTGAACAGACTCTGATGGGGAAAAGAAGTCTTCAAGAAAAGAGTTGCAGATACAGGCAGCTGAAAGTTGGTTTTCCTCATGGGAAGTGCTAAGGAGAATGGTAAGTATCTACCTGTCCCCAACCCTGGGCCCAACCCACCATCTGCTTGTTTCCCCCAGAATGGATCAAATCTCATACTTCAGCCATACAAGCTGTATTTCCAGCTTTGACTTTGATTTGAACTCCAGTTGCACACTCATACTACTCATACATGTTCATATTCTTGATTTTGTACTAGGTGCTAAGGATTCCAAGATGAATGAGACATGTTTCTTCCTTCAGGACGTAAGCTATTTAAGGTTTAAAATGATCTCCTCCCCTTTTCTACACGCCAAAAGAAACCCACTTCCATATTTCTTTTTTACATAGTGTCTTCATTTCCCTAAGACACTCAGGTTCACTACTATACCCTCAATATATACTTCTTGACACCATTATCTTCAAGTGGTCTCTCTTTCCAGTCTACCAATAAGCACCTTCTTTCTTAATGTTTCTACCTTTGTTTGTTCCTTTCCATCCCACTGCCATCATCCAGGAAGGCTTTCCAATATGTCCAGGATGTCAGTTCTTTTTTTTTAATAGCCTCAGTTATAACAATTCTACATCCCCACATCTTAAACCCCTACCCCAAAATGAAATTTTCCTCCACACCATGATAATACGATGAATCTTTCTAAAACATGTCATTTTCTGCTGAGATGTCTTTCAGTTCCTTGATGTTTTATGAAGACTCAAGACCCTCCCCAATTTTTCCCAGCCCTACCTCTGCAACCTTCTGTTCAAGCCAGGGTAATCTACACCATGTCACCTAAACAAAACATTTCCAATCGGTCTCCATACTCACCACTCACACTTTCCCAATTTGTGTAACTTTCTTCTCTTTCCTATCCCAAATCCTATCCCAACTTTAAGACAGAGTTCAGGTCCTATCTTCCGTGAGAGATTCTGACCACCCGACCCATGCTAATCCTTCTTAACAGAACCTGTCATTGCCATACTAATCATTTGACATTTTGTTATTGTCTGCAATTTGTGACATTATTTGTATCTAATTTATTATATATTTTAGTAATAATAGCTGTTATCAAAAATATTCCAAGATCTTTTAAAAATTTATCTTTTAATATTCCATAACAATACAATGAGATAACTATTATTTTCTCCATTTTAAAATGAAGAAACTGAATATCAGAAAGCCTAAGGAGTAATCCAAGAAAAAACATAACTTTTCAGAGTTAGAATTTGAAGCCAGATCTGCCTGACTCTTAACAGCTATTGTATCTTTCCAATAAAATTATAAATTCATTAAGAATAAGATCAGTCTTATTTCTTCTTTATAGAAAATGCTTCATATACCGTAGGAGTTTAGTCAACTCATATATTTAGATTTGGGGAAAATTTTTTAAATAACTTTGAAAATCACTGGAAGGGACTTAGCTGCAATTTGTTTTATTTTGCTTACTTAGTTCAAGAAAAAGCTAATAACTAAAAAATTGGCTCTGCCTGTGTTTGGTGAATCCAATAGTCTTTAAATTTTGTGAAATCATGGACATTGTGTACTTGTCCATCAGTGTATTTCTGTGACTGCTTCAAAAATTATGTGTGAGTCCATATGCCCATATAAGGGTAGGATTATATTAAAAGTTTTTAGAATATGAGCCACACCATAAAGATATGATATGGTCTCAAAAGGATTATAAATAAATACTCATAGAGCTGAACAACTCAAACCAGGGAAAACAGGATGTTCTCTGCCCTGAGGGTTTGGCTTGGCCTGGGCTGATGCTTTAGCAAAAGACGTCCATAGTTACTTACTCCCAACATGCAACTTTTGTGAGCAGAAAAAGTCACTCTGCCTTACTTTGGGTGAAATAATCTATCATTCATTTCTTATTCCCTAGTGGTAGTCGTATCAAACAGCCTTCTCCTTGTTAATTTTCCTTCAAATCCATACCTGAACGGATGATACAAATAGGCCCATCACTGGACATGTATGCCTCTTTATGTCAGAACTTCTTAAACTCTCATCCCTGAATGATCTTCAAGGTCCTGTGAACTCTTTAAAATTGTCTTCAAAATGTTAGATGGATTTGCATTTTGTTTTCTGAGGAGAAGCTTTTATGACTTCAAAAGATTCCCAAAATGGCCCACGACCCTGAAACAGGTTGAGCATTATTACTCAATGTAAAACAGTGAATTATTATCTCGCTTATTAATTACTTATTAGATGGAAGCTCTAATTTATAAATAGTTTTCATGTCTCACATCCCTGGTGGATTCCTGGCACGGGATAGTGAGAGATGCCAAAACTTGCAAATACATTCCTTGAATGTCTGATTAATAATATGATCATTTTGGGGTTTAGTCTCCTTCAGGTTAGCTGGTAATTACATTTCTGATCTGTAAGGCAGAAACTTTATATTTTTGTCCAGCAATAACTAGCCCAAGATCTCCTTACCACAATCCCTAATCCATAAAACTTGAGAAATGTCATGTCTTATGTGTTTCTGTTCTAGGGGTGTGAGCACATTGCCAAACAAGAGTGCTGGTTTCCTAAATACAGCTATCCTTCACATTCCATTGACTATTCAGTCTCAGAAAGTCACCTGTGGATCAAGAGCATGCAAAGGCAAGTGACTACGTGGATTTAGAAGGAAGGTCTGTGGCCAAGACCTAGAGGGAGACCAACTGACTTACATGAAATTGAATTTATATGTTTAGCCCACTACTATTATGTGCTAGCCCAGACACTAAGATAACTATGGTCTTTGATGTTCCTGCAGGCTTGCTAGATTTCTGCAGGGGATTTCACAAGCAGATTTATACATTTGGCCTTTGGTAAAATTCCTAATTTTAAAAAATTAGATCTGAAGGACATAATTCCTTTTTTTCTCTATAGCTGAATTATACTTTCATCATTACTCAGTAACAGAGCATTTGTTCAAGTGTAATAACTACATTACAGTACAGACATTGCAAGTGTTACCACCCATAGGCCAGAAATGTGTTTCTTTTGTTTATCTATGCTAAGGATAGGATTCGAAGGAAAGATTTCTATCTCAATTTCAACAACCTCCCATCTCCAAGTTTACCACCTTAATATCCAAATCTTAATTTTGTATTATTCTCTTCTTCCTTGTTAGTTTTTTCTCCTTCCTTTAGAATGCCTAAACAAAAAATCTTAATTAGAAACTAATATAACATAATTTTACTTTATTATTATCTTCCTTAGGAATGTCATCATTATTTTGTCATTCAATTAAAGTATATGGATTTTTGAATGTAAATATTTTCGTGCTACAAAACAATAAAAACAAAAGAGTTGACTTGTTTCAGATAATCTTTTATCGTGAAATAATCTCTGCTTTTATCATCAAAAAATCTCTTATTTCAGTATGTTCTAGCATGAAAATTGGACAAAGTAAATAATTTGAACATGTAAGGAGGTACTTTTGTCTGCATTTCCAATGACATAAAAAGATATTAGCAAAGAAGTCTGAACTGGATTTATGCTTAAATAGCTCATTCCTTTGAAAAACATGTTGAATTGAGAAAAACAAGAATTTTGTGGCCTGTCTTCAAAAATATTCAAGATTCCAAATCAGTTCACCTTGTACCCTCTGGTGGGTTAGAAACTAGATAAACACATGCTAATTAATGTTTTCCTGTTGATTTTTTTTTTTTAAAAATTCAGATCTGTCTAAAACTATCACTAGTGTAAAAAACTAAAATTCTGACATGTCCTCATTGCCAAAAAAAATTAAAATTTTAAAAAATATTTACCAAGTTAAAGAAACTGACTATTAAAAGAACTCATTTTCTGTTTCTTAAACACAGTCTCTCTAGAAGAATTTTTGCCCACATACTAGTTAAGCCTCTCAATCTCCCATGGAGTAAAAATTCCGGGAAGAATGACCAATGTGTGTTGGAGCAAAGCTGACTGGCTATAAATCTTAGCTGGAGGCCGAGTGGTATAGTAGAAAAACATGGCTTTGTAGCTATTAGGCACGATCTAATCCCCAGTTTCACCACCTAGTAGTTATGTAACCTTAGAGAAGTTACTTATCCTCTCTAACCCTCAATTTTTCAACAGAAAAATGTGAACCGTAAAATTAATGTCTCGGTTTTTTTAATGGTTAAAGACAATACACCTAAATTGTTTAATACAGTGTGAAGCTATGTTATAGGCTGAACTGTATCTACCTCCCTACCCCCTCCCAATTCATATGATGAAGTCCTAACCCTTAGTGACTCAGAATGTGACTGGATTTAAAGATAGGGTCTTTAAAGATGTCATTAAAGTAAAATGAGGTCATATTGGGTGGCCCTGATCCAATCAGGTGTCCTTATAAGAAGAGATTAGGACACAGACACGCATGCCTGCAGAGGGGAGACCATGTGAAGACACAGTCAGGATGAGACCATCTACAGATCACAGAGGGAGGCCTTGGAAGAAGTCAATCCTGCCAACACCTTGATCCAGGACTTCTTGCCTCCAGAGCAGTGAGAAAACACATTCTGCTGTTTAAGCCACCCAGTCTATGGTATTTTGTTACGACAGCCCTGGCAAACTAATACAGGCTCACAACAGACCCTTGATAGATAAAGGTTATTGTTGTTAGTTTTTCCATTGAGACACCCAGATTTATGTGTGTAAGCTGGGTAAAAAGGACTGGCTTGCAGTTGATGGTGACTAACCATCCACTGAATAAATTGAAGAGCATAACAAAGGATGAATCCTTAAATATCCCCAGCCAGCATGCCACAGCGCTAGAAATTCCCAGCTCATTTATGTCAAAGCACTGATGGGTCCTTTTAAGATTCATATTAAGCCATTATCCTCCATTAACGTCTTTAGAGAAATAATTTAGAAGATTATAGGTCATCTTAGAGACCAGGATCTTGAGAGCATAATACCCAGAGCAAATAAGGTCCAAAGAAGTAAGGGAGAAGGAGAACACTAGGACACAGGGCACTGTGGGTGAAGAAACTCCCCCAGAGAGTTGACAAAGATATAACAGAGATGTGCCTATGTGTGACCCCTGAGTCCAAGGAAGGCAGGCTCTCGGACAGAATGAAGGTGCTGATAAACCGCCACTGAAGACAAGTTTTGTTAAACGATAAATTTGTTTCTGGCCTATAGATGAGATTTGTTTATCCCAGGGGGCACCATCTGTGTGTACGTAAGTGTGTGTGTGTGTTCTCACACAAATTCACCCTGCAAAATCAGAATGGCCACACAGGATTGTGAATTCATATTCAGACATTGAAGGTCAAAGGATGTCTCAGCTTGGTTACTCATGACACTCAAGACACTCATGAAGAGAAGAGGATGAGTTTATAGAAGGTTAAAAAGAGAACCGAAGAAGGGAATGAGGAAATAAATTGAAAATATGAACAAGGCTTAATTGAGACTACCCACAAGTTACTAGAGACAAAGGAAATCTTAAAGTCAGAAACAGTCAGACTGAGAAAACTCAAAATATCTTTTACAAACCCGTTATTACAATTATCTATTTCTTTCCAGTGTTTAAGCCAATTCCTTGTCAGTGCAACTCACCGCAGTGAGGACTAATTAATGGCCTTCTCTTAATAACTCTTCATGAACTTTGATCATCCTTTGACTTAGAGGAGGCTAAAACTAAGTGAACTGAAGAAGAAAAATAAATTAAAGCAAGTGAATCAAATCCCACTAAAAGCAGACAACATTTACTTCACTGCAAGTCAACACTGATGCCAAACCAGTTAGTCAGATTGGCTGGGCTGTCAAGAAATACGCAAATCTGAAATTTTAAGTTGGAAGAGAACTTCCAGACTTCAATTTCCTCACTGACAAAATTATAGAGTTGGACTAGATGACCCTAATGTTCATTCCAGCCATATTATTTTTGTGATTTTGTAATACAATAACTTTCTTTAAGTTTTTCTGCTTATCAGGTATTAGCAAAGATTGCAATGGCCTATTAAGGGTAAAAGGAAATGACTTGAAGCTTATAATTCTGAAGGTTCTGTTATCAAAAACATGAATGCTAAATCAGATGATTTTCCAAATATTAAATTCAATGTTCTCCATTTGACTTTTATTTTTCATATGACCAGCCCAAAATTTAAGTGTGAAGTCATTTCTTGGGCAATGACTTATTTTATGTTGAGTTTGCCAAAGTTGAATTTTATTTAAAATTCTCTTAGTTGCCCATTTTATGACAGTTCCAACATATTCACCAACAACACCTTCTTTATCTGGTAGAAACTGTGGAACCGAAATGCCATGAGACAAATGGTCATGATCCTTCTGATGGAAAAACTTTCCATTCCAGTAAAAATATCTAAGGTAGTATTTTATTTTGATTTATATTATTATTATTTTTTTAAATGATGGAGTTTTGAGGCTGGGCATGATGGCTCATGCCTGTAATCCCAGCACTTTGGGAGGCCGAGGTGGGTGGATCACCTGAGGTCAGGAGTTTGAGACCAGCCTGACCAACGTGGTGAAACACCTTCTCTACTAAAAAGACAAAGTTAGCTGGGTGTAGAGGCAGGTGCCTGTAATCCTAGCTAGTCAGGAAACTGAAGCAGGAGAATTGTTTGAACGCGAGAGGCGGAGGTTGCGGTGAGCCGAGATCGTGCCATTGCACTCCAGCCTGGGCAACAGAGCAAGGCTCCACCTCAAAAAAAAGGAGTTTTTTTATGTTGCCCAGGCTGGTCTCGAACTCCTGGTCTCAAGTAATCCTCCTGCCTCAGCCTCCCAAAGTATTGGGATTACAGGTGTGAGACACTGCATCTGGCTAAGATGCTGTTTTATGAACTGGTAATAATAATAATAATAAAACTCATAGCACATTCATGTTTGCAAAATACCTGTAACAAAATACATCTCAAATACTACAATGGTATAGCTTGCTTTAAAAACAAAACAAAAACATGCTTTGGATCTTAACAAAATAAAAACAAGAAAACACATGAACCTATTAAAGTCAACAGAAGGTAAACTTTCAGTTCTCCTTGGGTTTCGTTGGAAATGAAGATAGAAAAGTTGGTGATTTTTAATTATTGCTTAAGATGACTCCACAGCACCGAAGATGAAGAACCACTTTAATCAAACTTAGTTTGCAAGTTTCTTGAAAGCAATAGTCATTTTTGGTTCATCTCTGTATCTTCCATGACATTTAACATAATACATAGTAGGCATTTTATGTACATTAAATTAAATACATGAATGAAGGGGCTACTTTTCTGAATTTGAACAGATCTGAAGCATTAGAAATTCATCTAACTTGAGCTGAGTTATGAAGGGAAATTTTCCTTGGGAGAAGAGTGGTTCTTGTCTTATACTGCCCAGGAATGGAAACACTAGTAGAAGAGAATGAATTAAAAATGAACTTGAAGAAAAGGAATAAATACAATTCAAATAGCATTAAAAGCTTAATAATTTGTATGCCAGATACAGTGGCTCAGCACCTGCAATCCCAGCACTGTGGGATCACTTGAGGTCAGGAGTTCATGACCAGCCTGGCCAACATGGTGAATCCCCGTCTCTACTAAAAATACAAAAATTAGCTGGGTGTGGTGGCACGCACCTGTAATCTCCGCTACTCAGGAGGCTGAGGCGGGAGAATTGCTTGAGCCCGGGAGAATTGCTTGAGCCTGGGAGGTGGAGGTTGCAGGAACCGAGATCACACCACTGCACTCCAGCAGCCTGGGGAACAGAGCAAGACTACTTGGTCTCAAAAAAAAAAAAAAAAAAAAAAAGCTTAGTAATTTGAGCTTTCTTTTTTTTTTTTTTTGATATGAAATGTACTGTGAAGTGTGAAACAGTTCAAGTGAACAACAAGAGTTAAATAATATGTGGTCGAGACACATTTGCATATAAGATTAAATAATCATACATAATGTACCTATGAAGAGCTAGTAAAGCATCACTGAAAGAGGAATTACTTTTGTCTTTTTTCATGAATGGGCTGCTCAGTCTTGGCTCATCATTTCGTGCTTTTCAGCTTGAGAAAGTTAACAAGCAGTTTTCAGGGCTACCGTTTACTAGCCCACTTTTGGAAAGAAAGTATGCAAGGAAAGTCATAAGCCCTTTCAAAGGCATTGCAGGCCAGTGTAGACCGAGTTTTGATTTGTTTACTGCTGCTGCAAACTTGGTGTGATATATTAATTTGAATGATGATACTGTTCTTTATTACCGTCCTGCATGAGAGTAAAAACAGTCAACAGAACAGATGGAAATTATTTTCTGAGTCCCCTGGGGTTTCCAATCCATGTCATTGATTGGAAATCTACGTATTTTACCCCTTCAAAATGTTTAATTATCACAACATTCATATTATGCATGCTGTATGCTCTGCTTTCGTAACAATGCTCATGGATAATTGAAATCAACAATCTGCTTTAAGAAAACCATGCCATCTAATCCATCAAATTAAAAGAAGGATTCAATTGTTTGAATAATCCAAGTTTGACATTTAAATCAGGTACATTATGCACATTTTCCCCTCCCTGCTGAGGGGCACGTGCAGGAAGAACAGACAGATCTTGTTGCTCCCTGATAAGGTCAGTGAAGCTTAGCTAGATTGTAGTGATGCTTAAAGCTTATTGGTTTTGCCTATGGAGCACAAAGCTGTTACCATGACTACAAAACTGCTGTTGCTAAGGCATCCACAGGCTCATCTGATGTCAGGGCTTCCAGGTGGCCCAGCACAAAAGCTATTACTTTATGTTGTTGTCAAGAAGTCTTTGAATAGTATTACATAGCTAACAAAATTCCAGGTAAACAAGATTTCCTATACTTTTTCACGTAGAAAGAGGCTACTCTTCAAAGTGGAAGTAAATGATTGGAAATGAATCTGTTCCTCCTAATTAGCCCATCAGAGAAATACTAAAGTTGAAGGGAAAAAAGTATGCACAGCCTGTATTAAATTACTGCTTTATTTGCCATTTCCTAAATGTAAATTTAAAGGTAATGGAAAATTTTTAAATAACCTCACAAACATTTGTAAAGCATTTAGATTGGCAAGTCGAAACAGCCAACTCACTGATAAGAATTGGCAGTGTTACAAAGCTGGAAAACACAGGGTCACAAAATGCACCAGAAGGGGCAATTCATTCACACTCTTGTCTCTGTAGCAGACAGCATCAATTAATTATGTACCTATGCCAATGCTGAATATAGCCTTTTGGGTGTGACGGTCACATAATGATATTTGTGAATACTATTTTCCTAGTGAGGAAAAGAGAGAGAGAGAGAGAGAATAGAAGATAGATAGATGATAGACCTTCTTGGGATCTTAACTCTTAGGTCAGTTGAACTGTTATGCTACATTATACCTTTATCTACCACCTTCCCCTCCCAGGAAGCTTGTGTAGCCCCCACCAAGTCTGAGTGTAATGCTACTTCCAAGTGGTTTTGAACGTGTGCTTTAGTTGGTAGACAGGTAGGGCTAGGGTGAGGTTAAAGAGGGAGAATAATAGCTAAAACCATAATTTCTTTATTATTTGGCAGACACTGTGCTAGGCACTTAACACCTATAACTTCATTTAGTACTTAAACCTTTACCATGAGGTAGGTAATCTTATTTTCTTATTACAGATAAGGCACCAGGGAAGTTAGTACAAGATCATGTAGTAAGTGGTTGGTCTGAGATTGAAATAGATGCATATATGATACCAAGTCTGTTCATTGGTCTACTTCAGTACGCTACCTCAGGTATGTTACCTAAACTGTGGATGAATATTTACCTTTATTAAATAGGGCTTGAAAGATGAGTTGTGGAAGGGTTCACGGCATCACAGTGGAGCACCCGGAAGGGACTTTTAAAGATCTTCTAATCTGGTCCCTGATGCCGGAACTACCTATCACCTCTACTTAAGTCCCACTTATAACATCAGCTAGACAGAATTCCTCTACTAACCAGAAACTCACTATCTCCTCAGGCAAACATGTATGTTAGAAATGTATGCATTTTATTGAGCCTGTCTCCCAGCTGATGCTAGGATCTGATAGAAAGCCAGGTTTTGTCTATTTGGCTAAGATCTGGGCAAGGCTGAGCCTATTGTATTCAGGGTATGATATGTAGGCCTGGGTATGGATGGGGCAAGTAGAGAGGCTCTTGGAGTAACACTGCCAGAATGGTGAGAGGTCTATGGTTTTATCCGTTACTTGTTTGCAAACAAGTGAGTTGGCCAATTTCTCCTAGGATGCTGGCAGAAAATGTGAGACTCCTGGTGCAGAGATAGGAGACAGTTTATTACTCAATGCAATAGCAGTAGCCAGAGTATGAGCATTTGTGCTGGTTCTCTGAGCCCTAATTCCTGCAGGGCAATGTGAAAAGTGTCAGCTGACACCTGCACATGCAGTGGCTTGTGTTATAAGGGAGAACCTATAAGCTTAGGGAATATAATATTTTATAATGGATAGTAAAGATTGCCTGAACTTTGTCCCAGAAGGAGAAATAATGTGTGTCTTCCACGGTCGTTATATATATGTTGCTATACAAATATCCTTGCAAAATAGTCCAGAACAGAGGCAGCTGGTGTATCTGCTGGCAAGAGATGCAGAAAAAAGAGAAACTCATAGAAAATTACCATCTAACAAATACCTCTTTTGCTGTAACATTCTCCCTATGACATGATCTAGGAACATAAGTTGTTTTTTTTTTTTTCCCCCTGGTCAGTCACACCACACTGCTACCTCATACTGAATCTCTACTGACCAAATTGCCTTGCTTTCTAGCATAGCAGCT
This sequence comes from Mandrillus leucophaeus, assembly GCF_000951045.1. NCBI lineage: Eukaryota > Metazoa > Chordata > Mammalia > Primates > Cercopithecidae > Mandrillus > Mandrillus leucophaeus. Next base: position 11,565 of record NW_012109508.1, on the reverse strand, counting down.
ACAGCTACACCACACTGCCTCAAGCTTTACTTGTATAATTAGACTTTTTAAAAAAATTAAAATGCAACATTTATATTTATTTCTATAGCCTTCTTTTTCAGAAGAATAGAGGGAACAGCATCCTGGCCCAAGCTGAACTGTGGCAATAGCCTCCTGACTGGGTTCTCCATATCCTACCCTGCTTGATTCCCTTTTTTTTTTTTTCCTTTTTTTTTTTTTTTTTTTTTTAGACAGTCTTGCTCTATCGCCCAGGCTGGAGTGCAGTGGCACAATCTTGGCTCACTGCAACCTCCGCCTCCCAGGTTCAAGTGATTCTTCTGCCTCCCAGCCTCCTAAGTGGCTGGGATTATAGGTGTGTGCCACCACGCCCAGGTAATTTTTGTATTTTTAGTAGAGAGTGAATTTCATCATGTTGGCCAGGTTGGTCTCAAACTCCTGACCTCAAGTGATCCGCCCACCTCAGCTTCCCACAGTGCTGGGATTACAGGCATGAGTCACCGTGCCTGGTCCCCTACTTGCCTCTCGTGATGTCAGTCCCTAACCAGCAGTGAGCATTATGTTTTAGCTATGCAGTAGTTATCATGTCCTAATTTCTGACTTTCATTTTCTATAAAATAAAACCATTTTATAACTTCTCTTTTAAAAGCTAAAACCTGAGCAGCAGGGCTGACAGGGTCCAGTCTACATTCCATCCTCACCTTGAAACACTCTTCTTCCTGTTTCTATTCCTGCCATAAAATTGTCTGAAGAGGCCTTCAAACATGCCATACCTCAGAGTCTTCGTACTTGGAGTTCTTTCTGCCTGGAATGCGCTCTCCTCATTGTTCCCTGTAGCTTAACTCATTTCTATTCTAACTTGCAGGTTTTAGCTTCTAAGTTATTTCTTCAGGGAAATCTTTCCCGATACCCATACTAGATTGTTTCCTTATGTTATATTTCTAGAATGTGCTGTCCTTTGTAGAGCTCACCATACTTGTAACTAATGTCAGTCTTCACCTTTCAATTCCAAAGGGCAAGTCTGTTCTGGCTCCATCACCCAACAAAAAGCCCGTAACAATGTTCAACAAACATGTGCTAACTGACTTCCCAAATAAGCTTCATATTTTCCAGCTTGCCTCAAGTACATATTCATGGGATGAAATAATGGGAAATGAGTGTGGGGTATACTGTCTAGAATCTTCCAAGCAATACTGAGGCATTGGCCAGGTGCAGTGGCTCATGCCTTTAATCCCAGCACTTTGAGGGGCCAAGGCAGGAGGATTGCTTGAAACCAGGTTTGAGACCAGCCTTGGCAACATGTTGAGACCCCATTACTACAAAAAATACAAAAATTAGTCAGGTGTGGTGATGCATGCCTATTGTCCCAGCTACTTGGGTGGTTGAGGCAGGAAGATCGCTTGAGCCCAGGAGGTTGAGGCTACAGTGAGCTGTGATCATGTCACTGCATTCCAGCCTGGGCGATGGAGTGAGACTCCCATGCCAAACCAAAAAAAAAAAAAAAAAAAAAAAAAAAGAAAAAAAGAATGAGGCATTTATACACTGTTCAGTAGACAAGGGGGAGCCAGTGCAGGAATCTGAGCTGCAGTGTGAACGGGTCAGCCTGGAGTGTATTCGCACGGCTTCCTCTTTGGAACCAAAGATAGCCCAGCCAGGCACACTGGTTTGTTTGTCTTTTCTCCATTACAATGTCAGCTCTCCAGAGTCACAGCTATTAGCGCTTGGAAATACAGGCTTGGTCATACCATCATTTGGGATTTAGAATTTCTCCAAATTCAATTTATAAATTGAAAAATATTCAAATTCATGAATCCTTTAGAGAGCTGTGGAAGTAATGGTGTCTAGAAGAACTAAAATTCCATGGAGGGAAGACCATTCAATTTTTGTCTGC
>NW_012109508.1:9125-9627 GCF_000951045.1 Mandrillus leucophaeus | reverse complement strand
TTTCCTTGGGAGAAGAGTGGTTCTTGTCTTATACTGCCCAGGAATGGAAACACTAGTAGAAGAGAATGAATTAAAAATGAACTTGAAGAAAAGGAATAAATACAATTCAAATAGCATTAAAAGCTTAATAATTTGTATGCCAGATACAGTGGCTCAGCACCTGCAATCCCAGCACTGTGGGATCACTTGAGGTCAGGAGTTCATGACCAGCCTGGCCAACATGGTGAATCCCCGTCTCTACTAAAAATACAAAAATTAGCTGGGTGTGGTGGCACGCACCTGTAATCTCCGCTACTCAGGAGGCTGAGGCGGGAGAATTGCTTGAGCCCGGGAGAATTGCTTGAGCCTGGGAGGTGGAGGTTGCAGGAACCGAGATCACACCACTGCACTCCAGCAGCCTGGGGAACTGTTACCACCCATAGGCCAGAAATGTGTTTCTTTTGTTTATCTATGCTAAGGATAGGATTCGAAGGAAAGATTTCTATCTCAATTTCAACAACCT
>NW_012109508.1:3896-4815 GCF_000951045.1 Mandrillus leucophaeus | reverse complement strand
CAGCCTCCTAAGTGGCTGGGATTATAGGTGTGTGCCACCACGCCCAGGTAATTTTTGTATTTTTAGTAGAGAGTGAATTTCATCATGTTGGCCAGGTTGGTCTCAAACTCCTGACCTCAAGTGATCCGCCCACCTCAGCTTCCCACAGTGCTGGGATTACAGGCATGAGTCACCGTGCCTGGTCCCCTACTTGCCTCTCGTGATGTCAGTCCCTAACCAGCAGTGAGCATTATGTTTTAGCTATGCAGTACTTATCATGTCCTAATTTCTGACTTTCATTTTCTATAAAATAAAACCATTTTATAACTTCTCTTTTAAAAGCTAAAACCTGAGCAGCAGGGCTGACAGGGTCCAGTCTACATTCCATCCTCACCTTGAAACACTCTTCTTCCTGTTTCTATTCCTGCCATAAAATTGTCTGAAGAGGCCTTCAAACATGCCATACCTCAGAGTCTTCGTACTTGGAGTTCTTTCTGCCTGGAATGTGCTCTCCTCATTGTTCCCTGTAGCTTAACTCATTTCTATTCTAACTTGCAGGTTTTAGCTTCTAAGTTATTTCTTCAGGGAAATCTTTCCCGATACCCATACTAGATTGTTTCCTTATGTTATATTTCTAGAATGTGCTGTCCTTTGTAGAGCTCACCATACTTGTAACTAATGTCAGTCTTCACCTTTCAATTCCAAAGGGCAAGTCTGTTCTGGCTCCATCACCCAACAAAAAGCCCGTAACAATGTTCAACAAACATGTGCTAACTGACTTCCCAAATAAGCTTCATATTTTCCAGCTTGCCTCAAGTACATATTCATGGGATGAAATAATGGGAAATGAGTGTGGGGTATACTGTCTAGAATCTTCCAAGCAATACTGAGGCATTGGCCAGGTGCAGTGGCTCATGCCTTTAATCCCAGCACTTTGAGG
>NW_012109508.1:0-3136 GCF_000951045.1 Mandrillus leucophaeus | reverse complement strand
GGATCAGTAGATTTGATTTTTACTGTGAATATTTGCTATTTCTGGGCATGGGATAGAGGTTGAATATTCGGGCTTGGTCTAAACCTTCTGAAAAGCAGAGTGAAGTCACCTGCAGGCTCACAAAGCAGTGACCTTTGTGGGAGGATGCCTGAACTGAAGCACCTACAGGTGATTTGCCAAAGGGTCAAAGGCCACCAGCTTATCAACAGAAACCCTGGAGAAGTCTTAGTATACTGAGTGATGAACTATAGGAAGAAAGACTGAGTTTTACCAAAACTGTAACACGACCCTGAGTTAGCTCAGTCTGATTGGATTATGTGGATCATACAGCTACCCTATCTGTCTATCAGAGGAAATATTGAATAGTATCTAGGGAGGATAATATCATCTGAGGTTCTATAATTCATTTGCACTCAATATTTAAAATAAAATAAAAATTACTTGACACAAGATGAGACACGACCATTTGGTTAGTAACCAGTTAAAAAAAAAAAAATAAGACAATGGAAGACCCAAAGATGATTCAGAATTTGAAGTTAGCAGCCAAGAACTTTAAAATAATTATGATTACTATGTTCCAAAAACACAGAAGAAAAGACAGAGAAGATATATGAAAACATAAAAAATTTAACAGAATTGAAATCTATAAAAAAGTATCAAATGCACATTTTGAATTTAAAAATACAACATTTAAAGTTAAAAATTTTGTGGAAGAATGTAATAATAGATTGAAAGATTGGATTAGTAAACTGGATAATAGATTAATAGAAAATGCCCAGTGAAGTATATGGAGGGAAAAAATAAGTAGAAGATAAATGGACATAAGTGTAAGAATCATGTGAGGTATACACAAAATTCTAATATTTTTATAATTGATTCACAAAAGAAAAACGACATAGGCTGAAGCAGAAGCAATTTCTGAACATATAAGAGTAAAGAATTCTTTATAATTGATGAAAGAGCTCAGATCACAGACTTAAGAAGCTTAGAGAACCCCATGTAGGAAAAATGTTAAGAAAATCATACATAGGCACATCATAGCCAAACTGGCTGAAAATTAGACCCAGAGAAAATCTTAAAAGTGACAGAGAAGAAGGACACTTATCATTGAAAGAAACCACAATGATACTGGCATCCCCCAAGAACTGATAATAAGCCAGACATATTTAAAGTGAATATGACTTATTTAACTGACATATTTAAGCACTGAGAGAAAAGAACCACTAATCTTGATTTCTATGCACAGTGACTTCAGAGTTATTTTTTCATCAATAGGCTGACTAAACACAAAAAAATAAAATAAAATAAATAAAAGGAGTTGTCTAGGCAGAAGGAAAATTAGGCTAGATAAAAACAAAACCATCAGTGGGAAGAAAGAACATGGGAGAGAGAAAACGTATGGGTAAATATAAGTGAAATTGACCATACAAAGCAGTATCATAATATTTCTGGTGATTAAAATATACACTGCATTCAAATGCATGACAACAATAACACAGAAGGCAAGGAGATGGAAAGTAGATTTAGAGTATTCTAAGTCTGTAGCCTTATGAAGGAAGTGGTAAAAAAAAAAATAATTTGCTTTATTAGCAAGGAAGCATGATTTCAAGTCTGCAGTTGTGTTTCCTAAATAAAGCCCAATGAACATGGTTGACATTATACCCAATATTAGTGTCCTTTGATATTACAAATTCCATTACCATATTGCCACTTTCTTGCAAGCATCCTTCCACTTCCATATTCTCTATAAGTTTTTCTTGGCCAGAATTAAGGCCAGAGTAGAGCCAAGTCTTATTATTTCCTGTACTTTCTAGGCAATTTGCCCTCAGCAAATCAAGAATGTAGAGGATCCACTGCCTATTATTTTATTTTTTTGAGATGGAGTCTCACTCTGTCTCCCAGGTTGGAGTACAATAGTGTGATCTTGGCTCACTGCAACCTCCGCCTTCCAGGTTCAAATGATTCTCCTGCCTCAGCCTCCTGAGTAAATGGAATTACAAGCATGTGTCACCATGCCCATCTAATTTTTGTGTTTTTAGTAGAGAGGGGGTTTCACCATGTTGGCCAGGCTGGTCTCAAATTCCTGACCTAGGTGATTTGCCTGCATTAGCCTCCCAAAGTGCTGAGATTGCCAGTGTGAGTCACTGTGCCCAGCCTAGGACCCCCTGCCTTTTAGAAGAGCAAGGCCACCAGCTGATGTCTAGATGTTCACTTCATCATCCTTTTAATATGTTGCATCTGTAATGTGCACCCTTAAAATCTTTGCTCTGCCTGGCTGGCTTGTAGGAATATCCCCTCAATTATTTTACTCATTTACTTCTTTTGTTTTATCCTCAACTCAGTGTGCTTCCTCTCTACGTTGCTGATCTAAGTAAAAATAATATTTTACTTATATCCTTTTCCTTTTCATTTCAACCTGTCTCTTTTGAACAAGAATAAATATCCTTTCGGGGACATGTTCTCATTCCTTTTCACTTTGCGAGATAGTGATGAGCCTCTGTTTAGGTTTATTTGTGGAAATTGATATTTTATTTGTGAACTAGTCATTATCTTGTCCTACCCATCTTTTCCTTTGTTTCACTTCCTAGGAATTTCAAACCATTTTCTTCTCTCTCAATAGTGATGTGGATACAAACAGACTTTAGCCAGATTCCCTTGCTTCAAAATCCCAACTCCAATAACTGCTGGATGACCATGGTTGTTTTTCTTAACTTCTCTGACTTCATTTCCTTATCTTTAAAATGACAATGAAAATAATAGTATCTACTATTATTTGAAATTTGTAGGGTTTTGTTTGAGTTAGTGTTAATAGAACTCTTAATCACTTGTGCCAAACTGCTTGTTCAATAAATGCAGGCTTTAGTTTTTCCTCCTCCTTTGCTTTTTCTTCTCTTTGCTGCCCTGCTTTATGGTTTTTTTGTTTGTTTGTTTGTTTAACCATTAATAAATATTTTAATTGCCCCCCAAAACTACACTTTTTTTTTGTTTTGTTTTTGTTTTGCTGGCTACTGTGCCAGGAATTTTCCTTTCTTTTTTTTTTTAATTATTATTATACTTTAAGTTCTAGGGTACATGTGCACAACGTGCAGGCTTGTTACATATGTATATTTGTGCCATGTTGGTGTGCTGCACCCAT
>NW_012109507.1:0-1275 GCF_000951045.1 Mandrillus leucophaeus | reverse complement strand
CTCCAGAGGCGGCACAGAGAGCTGAGTGATCTGGAAAAGCCATTACACACACACACACATGCTCAGACTTCTCTTGTTTTCTCTGTTTGTCAAAAATCAACGGTTTTACTTTGAATGTGAAGTGTTTCCGACCTGAGGTCCATCTCTGTAGAATGCATTCACCCATGGATGCCTTTTTTTGGAGCAATGATCTGTGGCTTCAACGGCTAATATTGGGGTTTCTGGGTGTCCTTGCAGCCACAGTACACGAACCTGGGGCTCTTGAACAGCATGGACCAGCAGATTCAGAACGGCTCCTCGTCCACCAGTCCCTATAACACAGACCACGCGCAGAACAGCGTCACGGCGCCCTCGCCCTACGCGCAGCCCAGCTCCACCTTCGATGCCCTCTCGCCATCACCCGCCATCCCCTCCAACACCGACTACCCAGGCCCGCACAGTTTCGACGTGTCCTTCCAGCAGTCAAGCACCGCCAAGTCGGCCACCTGGACGGTAAGAGCAGCGGGCACGCACATGCCTGACCCCAGTCCAAGGCCGGGCTTCACCACATCCCAGGGATTTCTCTCCCTTCCCAGTTTAGCGATTCCACGTTCAATGGTGGAAAAGTTGTCTTTGAATATTTAATACTGAACCAGAGAGAGAGAAGGTGCCAGTTAGTGGGAAAAGTCCCAATTTAGGAACCAAACGTCTGCATTCTAGCCAGCTCCTGGCAGCTTCAGTCAGTGTGCTCCTGCCTGCTTCACACTGTTGTATGCCAAAGTTGATGGCAAAGTAAAGAGCACTGTGCCAACAAGAAGTATGGTAATCATGGGATATGTGTTTACAGTCTCCAGAAAAGTGTTTACCAGTCTCATTATTGTAAAAGAAGTAAGTGTCACATGAAGGTGTGATTTTAAAAACTGAATAAAATAATAAATATAGTGTTATAAAAATTCAGAAAATAAAATCCTATTTATGAAGGAAGGATGAATATGTTTATACATGTAGGTATCAATAAATTATAATTTATCAGTAAATTGTGTAATTTCTTATAATAAATTACTATTTATTATAATAATTTATCAGTGAATTATAATTTATTGATATGTATATATTTATCTAATTTAGAAATATTCTTTTCGAAAAGGAAGCCCTTAAATATACACATCAGGGCCCTGAATTAGTCCAAAGAAATTGTTTAAAAAAATCTTTCTGCATATAACTTTTCTAAGAAAGCATGGAATTTTCTTTTCATAAATTAGGAAGATGCAAGAATTAGTCCAAAGAAATTGTTTT
>NW_012109506.1:0-1070 GCF_000951045.1 Mandrillus leucophaeus | reverse complement strand
TTTTTTTTTTTTTTGAGACAGGGTCCTGCTCTCTCACCCAGGCTGGTGGGCTGGTGTGCAGTGATGTGATCACAGCTCACTGCAGCCTCCATCTCCTGCACTCAAGCAGTCCTCCTGCCTGAGCCTCCCAGTAGCTGGGACTACAGAGACACTCCACCATGCCTGGCTAATTAAAAAAATTTTTTGTAGAGATGGGGTCTGAGTTGCCCAGGTTGGTCTCGAAATCCTGGCCTCAAGCAGTCCTTCAGCCTCAGCCTCCCAAAGCACTGGGCTTAGAGGCGTAAGCCACCAAACCTGACCACCTATGAGTCTGAGGCCTGTATATCTTTAGGGGCATCCCAATCTTGAGGCAGGGTATGAAGCTTATTTATTTATTGATTGATTGATTGATTGATTGATTGAGATGGAGTTTCACTCTTGTTGCCCAGGCTGGAGTGCAATGGTGTGATCTCAGCTCACTACAACCTCCACCTCCTGGTTTCAAGCAATTCTCCTGCCTCAGCCTCCCGAGTAGCTAGGATTACAGGCATGCACCAGCACGCCTCGCTAATTTTGTATTTTTAGTAGAGATAGGGTTTCTCCATGTTGGTCAGGTTGGTCTAAAACTCCCAACCCCAGATGATCCACCTGCCTCGGCCTCCCAAAGTGCTGGGATTACAGGTGTGAGCCACCATGCCCGGCCCAAAGCTTATTTTAAACAGCATAACAATGATAATGCTTCTGTTTTATCTATTTAAAGGCCTTAGATGATACAGTAATGAAAATTATCATTGGCAATGGGGATAGAGTATAATGGTTGAGAAGACATATATGGAAGGCACAGTAATCAATCTTCACTTGATTAGTATTTTGAATTTTATTGTTAACCCCAATAATGTCTGCTAAATTAATGTCTATTAAAGAGGCAATAACATTTTAATTCTGTATTGCCTCCATTATTTTTCCTATGTACTTTTTAATTTTTAATTAAATTAATTAATTTATTTATTTGAGATGGAATCTCGCTTTGTTGCCCAGGCTGGAGTGCAATGGTGTGATCTTGGCTCACTGCAACCTCCACCTCCCAGGCT
>NW_012109505.1:0-1413 GCF_000951045.1 Mandrillus leucophaeus | reverse complement strand
TCTCAAAATAAAATATAAAATAAAATAATCTTTTCCTTAATACTCTCCCTAATTATATCCTCTATTATCTGCCTCTCCACACCTGTTTATTCCTTCAGAGCATTTATCTCAATTTGTACTTATTTTGTTTACTTGTGTTATCTATTGCCATCGTTATCTTTTCAACACGTAATCCACGTGAGAAGATACTCATACAATTTTTCCACTTATTTTTTTCATACTAAGTCTTTGAAATCATGTGTGTATTTTCCGTGGACACGCATCCCAGTTTGCACTGGCCACTCTGCAGTGCTCAAGGACCACGTGTGGCTTGTGGCTGCCATACTGGACAGTGCAACTCTGGTGCTTAAACTTAGGGTCCACACATAGTAAATATTTGCTGAATGAATGGATAGGAAGAAGCTGAGAAAAACAGAAACCATTTAAGGAAGCCTGATCCTCTATGGTCTCCTGTAAAAGGTTTAATATTTTTTCACTTCTATACTGCCTGAAATTTTACCAGTTAGAGATATCTTTTGTATTTAAAACATCCTTATTTTAAAATTTCTTAGTGATACCCCTGAGAAGTTTGAAATCAGTCATATATATTTAGGAGTTATTGTAATTAGACTGCTTTCCTCCCAACTCCCAGAGGAGTTTATATATTAGTTTTCTTTTCTTTTTCTGTTTTTTTTTTTTTTTCTTTGGAGTCTTGCTCTTGTTGCCCAGGCTGGAGTGCAGTGGCCTGATCTCAGCTCACTGCAACCTCTACCTCCTGGTTTCAAGCGATTCTCCTGCCTCAGCCTCCCGAGTAGCTGGGATTACAAGTGCCCACCACCACACCTGGCTAATTTTTGTATTTTTAGTAGAGATGGGGTTTCGCCATGTTGGCCGGGCTGGCCGCGAACTTCTGACTTCGTGATCTACCTGTCTTGGCCTCCCAAAGTGTTGGGATTACAGGCATAAAGCTACTGCACCCAGCCTCTTTTCTGTTTTACTTTGAGACATAGTCTTGCTCTGTCACCCAGGCTGGAGTGCAGTGGCATGATCTCAGCTCACTGCAACATCCGCCTCACGCGTTCAAGCAATCCTCCCGCCTCAGGTTTCTTAGTAGCTGGGACTACAGACCAGCACCACCACACCTGGCTAATTTTGTATTTTTGGTAGAGACAGGGTTTTACCATGTAGGCCAGGCTGGTCTTGAACTCCTAACCTCCGGTGATCCAACCGCCTTAGCCTCCCAAAGTGAGCCACCGTGCCTGGCCATGTATTAGTTTTCTATTGCTATGTTACAAATGGTCACAAACTCAGTGGCTTACAACAACACCCATTTATGAGTGCACAAATTCTGTGGGTCAGAAGTCTGGGTGTGGCATGGCTGGATTCTCTGCTCAGGGTCTCATAAGGCAGACATCAAGGTGTCAGCCAGGCTGC
>NW_012109504.1:0-1729 GCF_000951045.1 Mandrillus leucophaeus | reverse complement strand
GATGGGGTCTTTCTCTGTTGACCAGGCTCGTCTCAAACTCCTGACCTCAAGCAATCCTTCAGCCTCAGTCTGCAAAAGTGCTGGGATTGCAGGTGTGAGACACTGCATCTGGCTGGAAGTTTGGAAGTTTATTTCTGACTTTTGAGGTCCAAAATTGCTGCAGGATATTTCTGACCCAGTTCTTCCCCCTTTCATACTTGCAGTTCTCAAGAATAACTGTAGAATATGCCTAGAATACAACATCCTGAGATGGGCTGCCCAAAACAGCCTGATCCTTGTTCCTGTTCCTCCTAGAAAATGTAACATCTTGAGTTAGAGAGGAAATGCCTGGGGCAGCCAAGGCTTTGATTCTCTCTCCCCTGGAAACAGGATGCCCCTCAAGGTTTTAGCCCAGTGGGTCATGTGCCCCTGAGCTCTTTAACCCAGGGCAGGCTGCCTTTTGGGGGTCCCTCAGCTGTGATGCAAGTAAGACATGCACAGTTGAGAATCCATCCACCTTGGACAGCTTTCTTGAGCCTTGGAAGCCTGATATGGTTTGGTTCTTTGTCCCCACCCAAATCTCATGTTGAATTGTAATTCCCAATGTTGGGGGAGGGTCCTGGTGAGAGGTGATTGTTTCCTGGGAGTGGATTTCCCCCTTGCTATTCTTGCGATAGTGAGTGAGGTCTCACGAATTCTGATGGTTTAAAAGTGTGTGACTATATACCCAATAATGGGATTGCTGGGTCAAATGATACCCAAAGGACTATAAATCATTCTCCTATAAAGACACATGCACACATATGCTTACTGTAGCACTATATACAATAGCAAAGACATGGAACCAACCCAAATGCCCATCAGTGATAGACTAGATAAAGAAAATGTGGTACATATACACCATGGAATACTATGCAGACATAAAAAGGAATTAGTTCATATCCTTTGCAGGGACATAGATGAAGCTGGAAGCCATCATTTTCAGCAAACTAACACGGGGACAGAAAACCAAACACCATATATTCCCACTCGTAAGTGGGAGTTGAACAGTGAAAACACACGGACACAGGGAGAGGAACAAAACACACCAGGGCCAGTTGGGGGGTGGGGGGCAAGGGGAGGGATAGCATTAGGACAAATATCTAATGCATGCAGGGCTTAAAACCTAGACAATGGGTTGATAGATGCAGCAAACCACCATGGCACACGTATACCTGTGCAACAAACCTACGCATTCTGCACTTGTATCCTGGAACCTAAAGTTAAAAAAAAGTGTGTGGCACTTCCCTCTTCCCTCTCTCTCTCTCTCTCTCCTGAGGCCTCCCCAGCCGTGCCTCCTCTACAGCAGAACTTTGAGTCAATTAAACCTCTTTTCTTTGTAAATTGCCCAGTCTCAGGTAGTTCTTCATAGCAGTGTGAGGATGGACTAATTAATATAAGGTCTGGTTCACAATGAATCCTATGCTCTTTTGTCCCTTGCTGCCTGTCTGCACGTCATAAATCTGCTTCACGTGCCTTGTTGCATATGTGTGTGTTCTGGCTCACTGGACTTAGGCAAGGTGGTAACCAGTACATGATGAACTATTTTACAACTGGTTTCCAGATCAGAGAAGGATTCTCTTCCAGGTAGTGATTCAGGGTCCCAGGATAATCAATCTAGTGGCTTCCCCATCTTCTGCACATCATTTTCATGCTCGTTTTTATGATCTGGCAGAAGGGGAAAGAGCACAGAGACCCACAGGCAGGAAGG
>NW_012109503.1:0-1279 GCF_000951045.1 Mandrillus leucophaeus | reverse complement strand
GAGATCATGCCATTGCACTTCCAGCCTGGGTGACAGAGCAAGACTCCGACTCAAAAAAAAAGTTATTTAGTATTGGCTTTTCAAACTTGCCGTTAAGATAATGTTTCTGAGTGTTCTGGGCCACATAGGTAGCTGGTTGCCTCTCCTGTGTCATTTCAGGGTGGTCCAGGGGAACTGTCCCAGACAGAACCAATCATGCCAGAGTTTGAAAAACAGCATCTAGGCCAGGCACAGTGGCTCTCGCCTGTAATCCCAGCACTTTGGGAGGCCAAGGCAGGCAGATCACGAGATCAGGTGTTCGAGACCAGTCTGGTCAACATAGTGAAATCCCATCTCTACTAAAAATACAAAAAATTAGCTGGGGGTGGTGGCAGGTGCCTGTAATCCCAGCTACTTGGGAGGCTGAGGCAGGAGAATCCCTTAAACCTGGGAGACAGAGGTTGCAGTGAGCCGAGGTCACGCCACTGCACTCTAGCCTGGGTGACAGAGCGAGATTCCGTCTCAGAAAAACAAAAAAGGAAAAGAAAAACAGTCTCTAAAAATTAGAAAGCTTTTATTCCTCAGAAGCTCCTCAGAAGGGGACCATTCTACATCTTTCTCAAAACTTTTGACATTCTGGTTCCTATTTTCTTGCCAAAACAGTCCCATTTCATGTTCCATGGATATGGCTTCACTCTTACTTCCTGTAACATCTGTGCCACAGATAGTGTGAGACAGCAATAATAAACTGTTATTTTTTCCTGTCTTTTTAAAACGATTAATCAGCCGCTCACGGTGGCTCACGCCTGTAATCCCAGCACTTTGGGAGGCCGAGGCAGGCAGATCACAAGGTCAGGAGATTGAGACCATCCTGGCCAACATGGTGAAACCTTGTCTCTATTAAAAATACAAATAATTAGCTGGGTGTGGTGGCGTGTGCCTGTAATCCCAGCTACTCAGGAGGCCAAGGTGGGGGAATCGCTTGAACCAGGGAGTCAGAGGTTGCAGTGAGCCGAGACTATGCTACTTACACTCCAGCCTGGTGACAGAGCAAGACTCCATCTCAAAAGAAAAAAAAGGAAGGAAAAAATAGGAAGAAAATAGTTTCAGCCTCCTGATAAATCATCTTTTTTTTTTTTTTTTTCTGAGATGGAGTCTCACTCTGTCACCCAGGCTGGAGTGCAGTGGCGCGATCTCGGCTCACTGCAACCTCCACGTCCCAGGTTCAAGCGATTCTCCTGCCTCAGCCTCCTGAGTAGCTAGGAGCACAGGCACGCAACACCACGCCCAGCTAATTTTT
>NW_012109502.1:0-1190 GCF_000951045.1 Mandrillus leucophaeus | reverse complement strand
CACAAGAACTGTCTAAGCGAAAGCCTTCTTGAGGGGAAAGCTGTAACTCTGTGAGATGATTTCACAGAACACAAAGAAGTTTCTCAGAAAGCATATTTCTCTTTGTTATGGGAGAATTGTGCTTTCTCCCTAGAGTCTTCAAAGGAATCCGAAATATCTGCTCTCAGATTCCACAGAAATAAGGTTAGCAAAGAGATCCACGAACTACAGATGTAACTCTGTGAGCGGAAGTCACAAAAACAAAGCAGTTTCTCAGAAAGCTTCTTTCCAGTTATTCTCTGAGGATATTTCCTTTTTCACCATAGCCCTTTGGGCTTATAAATATCACTTTGAGAATTCCACAAGAACAGGCTTAGCGAGCGGCTTCTTGAGGAGAAAGCTGTATCACTGTGAGAAAAATTCACAGAACACTAAGCTGTTTCTCAGAAAGCTTCTTTTCAGATTTCATCGGAGGATATTTCCTTTTTCACCACAGCCCTCTATGGGATTCCAAATATCACTTTGCAAATTCCACAAGAATTGTCTAAGCGAAAGTCTTCTTGAGGGGAAAGATGTAACTCTGTGAGATGATTTCACAGAACACAAAGAAGTTTCTCAGAAAGCTTCTTTCTCGTTCTTACCGCAGGATATTTCCTTTGGCCCTATAGTCTTCAAAGGGATCCGAAATATCTTTTCTCAGATTCCAAAGAAATAAGGCTAGCAAAGAGATCCATGAAATACAGATGTAATTCTGTGAGTGAAAGTCACACATCACAAAGCAGTTTCTCAGAAAGGTTCTTTCCATTTTCTCTCTGAGGATATTTCCTTTTTCACCAGAGCCCTCTACGGGCTTCCAAATATCACTTTACGAATTCTACAAGAACAGGCTTAGCGAGCGACTTCTTGAGGAGAAAGCTGTAACTCTGTGAGACGATTTCACAGAACACAAAGAAGTTTCTCAGAAAGCTTCTTTTCTTTGTTATCAGAGGATATTTCCTTTGGGCCTATAGTCTTCAAAGGGATCTGAAATATCTGTTCTCAGATTCCACACAAATAAGGCCAGCAAACACATTCAAGAAATACAGATGTCACTCTGTGAATGGAAGTCACACATCACAAAACAGTTTCTCAGAAAGCTTCTTTCCAGTTTTTCCCTGAGGATATTGCCTTTTTCACCATAGCCCTCTATGGGCTTCCAAATATCACTGGGC
>NW_012109501.1:0-1820 GCF_000951045.1 Mandrillus leucophaeus | reverse complement strand
GAGTCTCGCTCTGTTGCCCAGGCTGGAGTGCAGAGGCCGGATCTCAGCTCACTGCAAGCTCCGCCTCCTGGGTTTACGCCATTCTCCTACCTCAGCCTCCCGAGTAGCTGGGACTACAGGCGCCGGCCACCACACCCGGCTAGTTTTTTGTATTTTTTTTTTTTTTTAATTTTTAGTAGAGACGGGGTTTCACCGTGTTAGCCAGGATGGTCTCGATCTCCTGACCTTGTGATCCGCCCGTCTCGGCCTCCCAAAGTGCTGGGATTACAGACTTGAGCCACCGCGCCTGGCCTTAGAAAATGTGGCATCTATATTCCATGGAATACAGCAATAAAAATGAAAGAAATAATGGCATTATCAGCAACCTGTATGGCGTTGGAGACTATTTTTCTAAGTGAAGTAACCCAGAAAAGGAAAACCAAACATCCTATGTTCTCACTTTTAAGTGAAACCTAAGCTATGTGGATGCAAAGCTGTAAGACTGACACGATGAACTCTGGGGACTCGTGGGGAAGGATGAGAGGGGGTGAGAGGTAAAAGTGTACACATTGGGTACAGTGTACTCTCCTCGGGTGATGAGTGCACCAAAGTATCAGAAATCACCATTAAAGTACTTTTGCATGTAACCAAACAACACCTGTTTCCCAAAAACTATTGAAATTTAAAAACATGGAAGTAGAGGGTGGAATGGTGGCTATCAGAGACTAGGAAGGGTAAGAGGGATGGGAGAATCAAGAGATTTTGGCTAATGGATACAAACATAATTAGACAGAAGCAATAAGTTCTGTTGTTTTATGGCACAGCAGGAAGGTATAGCTATCAATTATTTATTGCATATTTCAAAATGGCTAGAAGAGAAAATTTATTTTTTTTTTATTTTTGAGGAATATACTTTAAGAGGAATTAATGGAATTGGAATTGATACAGTTGAATTGATAAGAGGAATTTACAATTGGAAAGATGTTAATAAACACCAGCACAGAAATCACTAGTCTGTCTCTGAATGTAAACTTTCTCTATTCCAGAAACACAAGGTCTCCATCTTATTTATGCTATGACAAACTGACACAAAGGAATGATGAATGTTTGAGGTGATGTATAAGCTAAATACCCTGATTTAAACATTACACCTTCCATGCATGGATCCAAATATCACATGTACCCCTTAAATATATACAATTATTATGTATCAATAACACTAATAAACTGTAAAAAAGAAGAGAATTTTTAGTGAAAATTTTTATATTGCAAATGATACATTTAATTTTCTCATAGAGCAATCATGTATTGTGCTTTCTTTCTTTTTTAGTAAAACAAAACAAACAAACAAAAAAAGTTTTGTGCACTTCAGTTTCTTCTTGAAATTTGTTTTTCTAAAGCTAGATATGAAACTAGATTAAATTGGTAAATAATTTTAATAAAATAATTTTTAACTTTAATTTTAATAAAATAACTGTTTAACTCAGCACATATTTAATTTCTGGTGGGGCATCTTTGCCAGGCGGTTAGAGACAGTGTAAAATGGGATTAAGAACTTATTGTAGTAGAAATATTCCTTGGCTTTTTGCCTGTTTTTTATTCTGCTATTAATACAAAGGGAAAACTGGACAATCTTGTTTCTTACTGAAAAAGAATCTGATTTTTGTCCAAACATAAAATTCCACAGACAGGTACAATAATTATTTTCTTTAGGCTCAAGTCATTTCTTACAACCAACACAGAGTCAAGCTGGAGTGGAAAATTTCAGACTAATCTCACCTACTTCTTAAACAGTTTGACCTTCTTTCAAGATTCTAAGAGCTGCTTACAGGGCTATGTCT
>NW_012109500.1:0-1369 GCF_000951045.1 Mandrillus leucophaeus | reverse complement strand
GGAGGCGGAGGTTGCAGTAAGCCAAGATCAAGCCACTGCACTCCAGCCTGGGTGACAGAGAAAGACTCTGTCTGAAAATAAGTAAGTAAATAAGTAAATAAATAAATAAATAAATAAAATCTTTGAACCAGCCAGGCGTGGTGGCTCACGCCTGTAATCCCAACACTTTAGGAGGCTGAGGTGGGCAGAGGTCCACCTGGTCAGGAGTTCAAGACCATCCTGGTCAACATGGTAAAACTCCGTCTCTATTAAAAATACAAAAATTGGGCAGAGCGCAGTGATTTACACCTGTAATCCCAGGACTTTGAGAGGCTGAGGTGGGCGGATCACCTGAGGTCAGGAGTTCGAGACCAGCCTGGCCAACATAAATTAGCTGGGCATGGTGGTGCATGCCTGTAGTCCCAGCTACTGGGGAGGCTGAGGTGTGAGAATAACTTGAACCTGGTAGGTGGAGGTTGCAGTGAGCTGAGATCACACCACTGCACTCCAGCCTGGGCAACAGAGTGAGACTCCGTCTCAGAAAAATATATATATATATTATTTTGGGGGGGCATGGTGGTGCACACCTGTAATCCCAGCTACTCGGGAGGCTGAGGCAGGAGAATTGCTTGAGCCCGGGAGGCAAAGGTTGCATTGAGCCGAGATCACACCACTGCACTCCAGCCTGGCGACAGAGCGAGACTGCGTCTCAAAAAAAAGAAAAAATAAAAACCACTTTGAACCAAACTTTACCGCTCAGTAGCTAGTTGAGCCTGGATATGTCATTTGCCCTCTCTCTGAGGCTCAGTTTTATGTAGCGAATGGAGATCATAAGGGGATCATAACGCCTGCTCTGCCTTCCGGGGTTGTTGAAAAGATCTAAAAGATTGTAGATATTCAGATGCTCTGAAAACTGTCAAGTATTCTTAAAATGTAAGGCAACTTTAGTAATATGGTGGTGAATAATTCCTCCATCTATAGTCTACTCAATTATTCATTTAAAGTTATGAAGGGGCTGGCTTTGAAGGCTCAAGCTAAATCATTTCACAAACACTTATATGGGTTTTGTTTTTCTTCCTCTGTAGAAAGAGGAAACAGGCCGGGTGCGGTGGCTCAAACCTGTAATCCCAGCACTTTGGGAGGCCGAGGTGGGCAGATCACAAGGTCAGGAGATCGAGACCGTCCTGGCTAACATGGTGAAACCCCGTCTCTACTAAAAATTAAAAAAAAAGAAAAAAAAAAATTAGCCGGGCGTGGGGGCGGGCGCCTGTAGTCCCAGCTACTCTGGAGACTGAGGCAGGAGAATGGCGTGAACCTGGGAGGCGGAGCTTGCAGTGAGCTGAGATTGTGCCACTGCACTCCAGCCTGGGCGACAGAGCCAGACTCCATC
>NW_012109499.1:0-1059 GCF_000951045.1 Mandrillus leucophaeus | reverse complement strand
CGGATGGATCACCTGAGGTCAGGAGTTCGAGACCAGCCTGGCCAACATATAGTGAAACCCCATCTCTACTAAAAGTACAAAAATCGCTGGGCGCAGTGGCTCACGCCTGTAATCCCAGCACATTCGGAGGCTGAGGTGGGTGGATCATGAGGTCAAGAGATCGAGACCATCCTGGCCAACAAAGTGAAACCCCATCTCTACTAAAAATACAAAAATTAGCTGGGCATGGCGGTGCATGCCTGTGATCCCAGCTACTCGAGAGGCTGAAGCAGGAGAATGGCGTGAACCTGAACCTGGGAGGTGGAGCTTGCAGTGAGCCGAGATCACGCCACAGCACTCCAGCCTGAGTGACAAGCGAGACTCCGTCTCAAAAAAAAAAAAAATTAGCCAGAGATGGTGGTGGGCACCTGTAATCCCAGCTACTTGGGAGGCTGAGGCAGGAGAATGGCGTGAACCCGGGAGGCAGAGGTTGCAGTGAGCCAAGATCGTGCCACTGCACTCCAGCCTGGGCAACAGAGCGAGACGCCTCTCAAAATAAATAAATAAATAAATAAATAAATAAATAAATAAATAAATAAAATACAAAAATTAGCCATGTGTGGTGGTGGGTGCCGGTAGTCCCAGCTACTTGGGAGGCTGAGATAGGAGAACCACTTGAACCTGGGAGGTGGAGGTTTTAGTGAGCCAAGATTGTGCCACTGCACTCCAGACTGGGTGACAGGGCAAGACTCTGTCTCAAAAAAAAAAAAAAGCTATGTCCTGTCCCTTTTTTTTCCCTGAATTACCCTTTTTCTAAAAAAAAAATAAATTGAGCTGGACACGGTTGTTCACGCCTGTAGTCCCAGCACTTTGGGAGGCTGAGGCAGGCGAATCACCTGAGGTCAGGAGTTTGAGACCAGCCTGGTCAACATCGTGAAACCCCGTCTCGACTAAAAATACAAAACATTAGCCAGACATGGCCTATGCACCTGTATTCCCAGCTACTCGGGAGGCTGAGGCAGGAGAATAGCTTGAACCTGGAAGGCAGAAGTTGCAGTGAGCCAAGATCACGCCATTGCA
>NW_012109498.1:0-1330 GCF_000951045.1 Mandrillus leucophaeus | reverse complement strand
GGTCTTAGATTTAAGTCTTTGCTCCATCTTGAGTTGATTTTTGTATAAGGTGAGAGATCAGGCAAATCTGATATTTGACTTTAATTTAGATCAAACGTCTACACTTTGAAGACATTTTAATTTTACCAATAATCTTTAAAATTGTCTTTATTTCCAGATTACTAAAGTCATGCAAATAAAAGGCATTAAAGTTTCTGTTTTTCTGACAAAATATGATTTTTAAGCACTTATTTTTTCTAAGCCAATTAGTCAGAGCTCTTTTATATATAAACATCACACACACAACACATAAATACATAGACAGACAGACAGAAGATCCAGTAGTTGTAAGGTTTTTCATTTGCCAGTGTCTCACTTGGATTACTGGCTTCAGGGTGGAGCCTTTGTAGGAACAGGGCCAGGAAAGCATGCAGCTTCTAGGGCCTAATAAGAAGGCTTTGTGGCAAATACACTTTTAAAACCTAACTCTGCCAAGTGCACTGGTGCATGCCTATAGTCCCAGCTACTCAAGAGGCTGAGACAGGAGGATTGCTTGAGCCCAGGAATTCTGGGCTATAGTTCAATATGCCGATCGGGTGTTCGCGCTAAGTGCGGCATCGATATGGTGACCTCCTGGGGGTGTGGGAGCATCAGGTTGCCTAAGGAGGGGTGAATATATGGAACAGGTAAGAACTCACATGCTGATCAGGAGTGAGATTGCATCTGTGAATAGCCATTGCACTCCAGCCTGGGCAACATAGAGAGATCTTGCCTCTTAAAAAAAAAAGACAAAACCTGGCTCTTTGGTGTGAAACATTTTGAGTGACAACATAAATAATGATGACAATGGATCAAAACCCATAAAATACAATAAATTTCTATAAGCGCATACTGATACAAATAAATAATTGAATAAATAAATAAACAGGGGAGAGGGAAAGCAACAGAATCCCAATTAATAAATGTAGAAAGAATGATGCAATTGGAAAACTATCATTTGGCAAGACACGCAGTAATAATTGTTCTAGACCAGAAACATCCATGGGAAAGCCAGGTGCAGTGGCTCACACCTGGAATCCCAGCACTTTGGGAGGCTGAAGTGGGGGGTAATGCTTTAGCCCAGGAATTCAAGACCAGCCTGGGCAACACAGCAAGACCCCATCTCTACAAAAAATAAAAATAAAAAATTAACCAGGCATAGTGGCACACGCCTGTGGTCCTAGCTACTTGGGAGGCTGAGATAGGAGGATCACTTGATCCTGGGAGGTTGAGGCTACAGCGAGCCATGATTACGCCACTACACTCCTGCCTGGGTGACAGAGTGAGACCCTGTCTCAAAAACAATAAAAAT
>NW_012109497.1:800039-840723 GCF_000951045.1 Mandrillus leucophaeus | reverse complement strand
TCCAGAACCCTTCTCCCTCTCAATCCCTATATACTGTGGGTTTCTCCAAATGCCTATTGTCTGTGATTTACTGTGTCCATCCTTCTTAGTCACGGCTTAGTTCAGGTTCTTGCCATCTTTCACTTGTTCCATCAGCCTTCTCTCTCATCCACTCTAGCTTGTTTGTTTGTTTGTTTTATCATTTTAAAATTTTTTGTAAAGACAGGGTCTTGCTTTCTTGACCAGGCTGATCTCGAACTCCTGGCCTGAAACAGTCCTCCCACCTCAGCCTCTCAAAGTGTTGGGATTACAGGCTTGAGCCATCATGCTAGGCCAGTCTATCTTCCTTAGTTCTCTGTTTTCTTCCGTAAGACAGAACTAATCATATTACTTAGAGAATTAAATTCAAATATGGCTCTTCACAGTTTGGCCATAGCATATCTCTTTACTTTTCTCTTTCCTTGAATTTTTTGAGATGTTCCAGAGCCTTGGATAGCTTTTTGTTTGCCCCTCTCCCTAAGTCTTCTTCATCCATCATTTTTAATAGCTTAAAATACTTAAAATACTCTTAAGTATTTTATTTCATCATGCCTTTAACTGTCTTTTACTATGGCCGTCATGCTGTATGCTAGGCTGTGTAGATGAGTAAGACATGATCTTTGCCTTTGATGCTTACTATTATGAAATAAGTTGTATTTTATAGTTATGTTAGTATTGAGAAAATGAATTCTAGGAATATGAGTTATATCTAGTAAAAAAAAAAGTACTATACTCCCAGACATCAATCTAGAGCTATATAATCCATGTCCATGCCTCTTTTAAGAAAATTTTTAGTTTTAGAGATAGGGTCTCCCCTCTGTATCCCAGGCTGAAGTGCAGTGATGCTATCATAGCTCACTGCAACCTCCAGCTCCTGGGCTCAAACATTTCTCCTGAATAGCTGGTACTGCAGGTGAATACCACCACACCCAGCTAATTTTTTAATTTTTCGTCGAGATGATGTCTTACCATGTCGCCTAGGCTGGCCTCAAATGCTCCTCCCACCTTAGCCGTTTTGGGTTTGAGTAACATATAATTGTTACTTGTCTTTAAGTGCCTCCTTTTCAGCTCATGTGGACAAGAAAATAATCCCTGTCCTGTTGTTTAAAAGTGGGTATATATACACACATATTTGTGATTTTTAGACTTTTTTGCCTGATTTTCACAGTTTTGACTTTAATTTTCTTCCTTATTAGAAGATAATGGGTAACTTTAGAACCTCTGAGTTCAAGGAAGGATCTCAGCAGTGAGGCCAGAGGAGTGAGATGTCCTGTGGTAACCAAGCATACCATTTCCTTGTCAAGTGGGCTTTTGTTTATGGCCGCTTAGCGGCTTAAAACTCCATGGACTGGTGAGGATTATCATTTGATAGAATTTCTCCAATTCAAAAACCTTACTATTATCCTCCAATCAGTTTTACACTGTTGGGGAAAATCCCCCTGACCTTATATAACATACTTTGTAACCCTGCAGGTAGTTACTCTTATACTCTTGTCATTATAAATGCTTGATCAATGGTTGATAGACTAGCTCTTGATCAGAGTACTCTTGTATGGAGAGAAGGAAAAAATATCATACATTTCACTTGATTCTGTGAACCATAATGCTTAGGACAGTAGTGGTTTGGGTTTGATTTAAAAACAAATGTTTTTCTCATTCATGCTGAAATGTTATCTCTTTATTTAAGGATACCATTGGGAATATAATTTTTTAACCTATGTCAAACCTCATATGACTGATCTCAGTGAAACGAACTGTAAAAATATTTGCATCAATTTATTTTTAAATATTTAAAAAAGAAGTACATGTATTAGACTTTTAAAATCTAATTGTTTTAACTGATAATATGTACTTCTTAGGTTAAATATCTTGGTAATATTAATGCATACCTGGTTGACCCAATCTTTTACAGCCTTCACTTAACTTAAGAGACCTTGGATTATCTGAATTAAAAATTGGACAGATTGATCAGCTGGTAGAAAATCTACTTCCTGGATTTTGTAAAGGCAAAAACATTTCTTCCCATTGGCATACGTCCCATGTCTCTGCACAGTCCTTCTTTGAAAATAAATATGGTATGTTAATGTATTTTTTGTTCTAATTAAATATTTTAGCACTATTAATAAATACCATTTATTAGCTTTTACGGTAGCATTTACTGTGTGCTGGGTTCCTTCTTCCTGAAGGTTTTTTTTTTTTTGGACAGAGTCTCCCTCTGTCACCCAGGCTGCAGTGCAGTGGCGCAATCTCTGCTCACTGCAAGCTCCACCTCCTGGGTTCATGCCATTCTCTTGCCTCAGCCTCCCGAGTAGCTGGGACTACAGGTGCCCACCGCCACAGCCAGCTGATTTGTGTATTTTTAGTAGAGATGGGTTTCACCGTGTTAGCCTGGATGGTCTCGATCCCCTGACCTTGTGATCCGCCTACCTCAGCCTCCCAAAGTGCTGGAATTACAGGCGTGAGCCACTGCGCCCAGCCTTAAACACAGTACATCTTTTATCACTGGTTTTGTTTTGTTTTGTTTTGTTTTTGAGATGGAGTTTCACTCTTGTTGCCCAGGTGGGAGTGCAATGGCTCACTCTCAGCTCACCACAACCTTCACCTCCTGGTTTCAAGCGATTCTCCTGCCTCAGCCTCCCAAGTAGCTGAGATTACAGGCATGCGCCACCATGCCTGGCTAATTTTTCATTTTTAGTAGAGACGGGGTTTCTTCATGTTGTCAAGGCTGATCTCAAACTCCCAACCTCAGGTGATCCACCCACTTCTGCCACCCAAAGTGCTGGAATTACAGGCGTGAGCCAGTGTGGCCGGCCATGTTTTATCACTGTTAATTTGAATTTAGTTTCATTAGCAGCTACATTTGTATGCCAGATAAAAAAGACAATGTAGGCCAGGCGCGGTGGCTCACGTCTGTAATCCCAGAACTTTGGGAGGCTGAGGCAGGCGGATCACAAGGTCAGGAGATCAAGACCATCCTGACTAACAGGGTGAAACACCATCTCTACTAAAAATACAAAAAATTAGCCGGGCGTGATGGCGGACACCTGTGGTCCCAGCTGCTCGGGAGGCCAAGGCAGGAGAATAGTGTGAGCCTGGGAGGCGGAGCTTACAGTGAGCCGAGATCATGCCACTGCACTCCAGCCTGGTGGACAGAGCGAGATTTTGTCTCAAAAAAAAAAAAAAAAGATAATGTAACCAACAAGTGATAGTAAACTAAAGGATTTTGAGATGTAAAGTAGTTAAATTAGCAATGCTTTAGATATTTTCATAAAAGTTGAAACTCATATTGTGATTTCCCTAATATTTGATAGAATTATTTATGTTTCATAGGATTTTTGTTTTTTGTTTTGGAAATTAGAAAATTTACTTTTTGCAATTTCCTTCCAGGTAACTTAGATATATTTAGTACGTTACGTTCCTCTTGCTTGTATCGAAAACAGCATTCAGGAGCTCTTCAAAGCATTTGTTCAGATCTTCAGTACTGGCCAGGTATGAAGCAACAACCATAGCTATTTTGGAAAAATAATATACTTATTTACTGTAGTCTGATTTGTCTTTCTTAATGGTATTAATGATTATAAACATTCATTTGCAATTCACACGGCCTAAAGAGTATTTGGAATTGATTAGTTTGGGTTCTTCTGTATAATTTTTAATCTGGGATATAATTATATATATAGGAGTATAATATATAGGAGCTAAATTTTGAGTGTGATAGCGCCACAATAAATCAAACTCCAGGGAATTTATCTAACTTGTTTCAAGATAAATGACTAAGCACATTTGCTTACTCATCCTCACTTTCAAAAGCCCATTGAAATTAATTTATATATATATATATGAAAAAAGCAATGACAGAAGGGTTTTGTTAATGGACCAGAAATTTGAGGACTTTCAGTAAGTTGTAATATAGGTGACATCAAATTGACAGTAAAATCAAATTTGTATTTATTCGTGTAATTTTTGAATACAAGGCACTAGTGATAGATGTCAGGTGATAGCGATCATTGTAAATGAAAAAGACATGTTTTCTACCTTCATGGGACTAAGGGTCTCGTGAAAGAGGTAAGTACTTCTGCTTCCAAGAGAACTCAGGAAAAACCCCACTTCCAGAGCCAGTAAAATTGGACTCTGGGATGGAATGGAATAAACAGTTGAGGATTGCCAGAAATGGGCCAATCACAGAACAGATATGGCCTTTAACCTTTAGGTAAATTAGCAAAAAACACCTTTCTAATAAGACTTCTGTGTGTGTGTTTGTGTATCGAGGGACGTCTGTCTGTGGAGACTCCTGGTTTGAGCATTGATGCCAAGGAAAGAAACAAGATAGTACCCCAGATTACTTTGGTTTTGAATTATACACTCACTAAAGGTATTCTGCTCATAGTCCAAGTTTTATATTCTGAATATATTTACTTTTGCTAGTGTTGAGGATACCCATTTGTAGTCAATACCAATGACTGTATTTGTTTTGTTTTGTTTTTGAGATGGAGTTTTCCTCTTGTCACCCAGGCTGGAGTGCAATGGCACCTCCTGGGTTCAAGCAGTTCTCCCGCCTCAGCCTCCCGAGGAGGTGGGATTACAGGTTCCCCCACCAGGCCCAGCTAAGTTTTGTATTTTTAGTAGAGATGGGGTTTCACCATGTTGGCCAGGCTGGTCTCGGAACTCCTGAGCTTAGGTGATCCGCCTGCCTTGGCCTCCCAAAGTGTTGGGATTACAGCATGAGCCACGGCACCAGGCCCTGATCACTGTATTCTTATTTATAATTACAAATGGATTACCAAGAATCTATGTATTTGAGGAAAACTTAAAGCATAAAAGAGAGGCACCAAGTTCAGCAAAGAGACCAATAACCCTCTGAAGAAATGATTAATACAGAAGACAGAAGAAGACAGCTGATACGTTTTTAGATACTGTTGGAAGATGTTTAAAAACTGAGCATGTGTTACCTAGGGTATGAAAACTGTCTTAATAAGTTTTCATAGTGTTGTAACTCTGAGGTCAGATTCTCTCAACATCAGAAAATAAAGCTAAAAATCCAGTAACAGAAAAGACAGCTTAAAAAAATACCTAAATACTTGAAAATTTAAAAACCCTTTTCTAAATGTCTCATGACTGAATGGAAATCAAAACTGAGATTACAGACACTCAGTAATTAACCACAGTGAAAATCTGTTTATCAGACTCTTTTGGTGAGGACAAAATGACGTTGAGGGCATTACATAATTTATTAAGAAATCAGGCCAGACACGGTGGCTCACGCCTATAATCCCAGCACTTTGGGAGGCCGAGGCGGGCAGATCACCTGAATTCGGGAGTTCAGGACCAGCCTGGCCAACATGATGAAACCCCGTTCTCTACTAAAAAGGAAATACAAAATTAGCTGGGCGTGGTGGTGCATGCCTGTAATCTCAGCTACTCGGGAGCCTGAGGTAGGAGGATCACTTGAACCCAGGAGGCGGAGGTTGCAGTGAGCCGAGAGCACGCCGTTGCCCTCCAGCCTGGGCAACAAGAGCGAAACTCCGTCTCAAGAAAAAAAGAAAAGAAATCAAGATGGGCTGGACACGGTGGCTCACGCCTATAATTCCAACACTTTGGGAGGCTGAGGCTGAGGCTGAAGCTGAGGCTGAGGTGGGCGGATCACTTGAGGTCAGGAGTTTGAGACCAGCCTGGCCAACATGGCGAAACCCTGTCTCTACCACGATATACAAAAATTAGCTGGGTGTGGTGGCAAATGCCTCTAGTCCTACCTACTCAGGAGGCTGAGGCAGGATAATTTCTTGAACGTGGGAGATGAAAGTTGCAGTGAGCCAAGACTGCACCTCCATCCTGGGTGACAGAGCAAGACTTTGTCTCAAAAAAAAAAAAAATTAAGATATAAAACATGGAAAATAAATTGAATTTCTGAAAAATAATAGAAGAAATTAATACAAAGCAAATATTTTAAAATAATAGGTGGAAATAGTTTTACTTAATTAAACCAAAAAAAATTTAATATAAAAAAATGGAACAACGTAACAATTCTGATTAAGAAACAACAGAAAAATACAAACAGTATTAGAAGTATGAGTGGGAATTGCCATGGATATGTGAAGGTTTTAAAATTGCAAGGTGGTATGTGTAACTTTATGTCATAAAAATACGTTGAAATGGACAGTTATCTAAGCAATAAATTGATAAAGTTGGCCCAAGAAGAGATAGGATAATAACCATAAAGTTTAAAAGATACTATTTAAAAAATATTGTTCCTTTGCCCCAGAGGCACTAGGTTCAGATAGTTTTTATGGCTGCATTCTTCTAGAATATTGAGTTTCTTGTTAATTTAAAACCATATTAAAAAGAAAAAGGTCTAGAATACACTTCCCTATTTATTCCATGAGATTGCTGTTAGTAGAACTTGGTAGTATTGGTGTAAGGCCAGGCACTGTGGATCACACCTGTAATCCCAACACTTTGGGATGATCACTTGAGGCCAGGAGTTCCAGACAAGCCTGGACAAATCTCAACAGCAACAAAAGTTAGCCCATCGTGGTATCATGCCCTTGTAGTTCTGGATACTTGGGAGGCTGAGGTGAGAGGTTTGCTTGAGCCCAAAGTTCAAGGTTACAGTGAGCTATGATCATGCTGCTATACTTCAACTTTAGTGACAGAGCAAGATCCTATCTAAAAAAAAATATATATATATGTATGTATGTATGTATGTATATACACACACAAGCACGACAGAGGAACAAAATAGATGAGTTTCAATTAACAGAAATCCTAAATAAAATCCAAAGAAAGCAATCTAAAAATGTGCTAAAAATGTTATATCATGACTAAGGAATACAAAAGTGATTTAACGTTAAGTCAATTAATATATCATATTAATTGATTAGAAAAGAAAAATAATGTCATTATTTCAATGTATGATACAAAGACATAATATACTTTAATTGCTGTACTTCCTGAAAACTCTTAGAAAGCTAGAAATGGAAGGAAACTTTTAAAATTTCTTAACATCTATTATGTTCCTGTTAATTTGAGAAACATGGAGTATCCTGGTTTTTTTCAGCATTAATTTGGAGATTCTGAACAATATGATTTAAAAGAAAACGAAATGAGCCATATGTAAGTTAAAGGAAGGGGTAAAATTATAATTTGCAGGTGATACAATTGTTTACCAGAAAATTCAAGAAAATCATCCAAAAGGCTATTCAAGTAGAGTTCACTCCTTTGTCCATACCAGATAAATGCATAAAAAGCAATAGCTTTCTTATAATCTAGCAGCAGGTTTTATTTACAGTTTCTTTAAAACCCAGTAAATGTTTTATCCTGACAAGAAATATACAGCATACATATATACACACGTACACACGTGTGTATATGAAGCTTTACTGAAGGAAAAAGAGGAACTGAGTGAAATAAAATGAGAGAAGGCCATAATCCTATTTGGAAGAACTAGGTATTATAACAGTATCAATTTACACCCAAATTTATAAAGTCAGTACAACCCCAATCAAAACTCTCATGACCCATTTGGGAAATTGAGAAGTTGATTTTAAACTTAATTTGGAGTAACTGAGAACATGTTAAAAGAATACTAATGAAGGGGATTTCACCCTACTTAAGTATATGAAAATATAGATATTTAGCCGTGGAAATCAGCAGTGTAGTATTATAAATAACTAAAATTCAAAAATTTAACCTAGTGCTGGCATACATCAGTGCAACAAAATTAAGAATTTTAAATCAATAAGCAAATGATGGATAATGAAATGTTATCAGCCTAAGTGACTGTTTTGGAAAAATCAAGTTCTTTTCTTACATCGTACCAAAAAAAACTTCCAAATATGTTAAAGGGCTGAAAACAAAAATATAAAACTGAAAATATTACAGGTAAGTAGACTTCCTTTCAAATCTTAGTTTGGCGATGAAACTCTAATCAAGTTAAAATGCAGAAAACACAACAAAGGTATGGCTACACTGACCTAATAAATTTCTGTATCATGTGATTGAAAGACAAAGACACGTTAAAATAAATATTTACAATATATATAAAGATTACTATCTGTAACATCCATGTTCTCTAAATAAAAATGGAAAAATGTGCAAAGGACATGCATGGTCAATTTACCAATGAAATAAAAATAAAAATAGTCAATAAAAATACAGAGGAATCTTTTCAAAATTTTCCCACATTTGTAATCTGGGAAATGCAAAGTAAAACAAGGTACTGGTATTTTTGCCCATCAGACTTGTACAAATTTAAAAGATTCATATTGTTTAGTATTGGCAAGGATATGAAGAAAAGGAATCTTATAAGCATTGGTGGGCACATAAATTGATAACAATCTTTTTTAGAAAGTAGTCTCAGCCAGGCGCAGTGGCTCACACCTGTAATCCCAGCACTTTGGGAGGCCAAGGTAGGCGGATCACGAGGTCAGGAGTTTGAGATCAGCCTGGTCAACATGGTGAAACCCCACCTCTACTAAAAATACGAAAATTAGCTGGGCATGGTGGCGGGTGCCTATAATCGCAGCTACTCAGGAGGCTGAGGCAGGTGAATCCGTTGAACCCAGGAGGCGTAGTGAGCGGAGATCATGCCACTGCACTCCCGCCTGGATGATAGAGTGAGACTCTACCTCAAAAAAAAGTAGTAGTCTCTTAGTGTCAAACAAAATTTAAACCTTAACAGTGTTTCTTTTAGGAATTCAATCTACATCTGCTGACATACATGTACAAGAATGTTCACCACAGTTTGTTTCCAGCAATTAAAACCAGAAAACAAATAATGTTCATGGTAGGGAAATGGTTGAATGAATTGTACTCTGATACACTGGAAAAGTGTAAACAGCCATTAAACTGAATGCACTGTCCTGTTCTGAAAAATAATGCATGAAAAATGAAAATTGCAAAAAAATAAGTACTATTTCTAGAGTAGTTTTTATAGAAAGAGCATATATGTGCATGCATAGAAGGGTAGTCAGAATTGTTAACAAGTTATACTCTGGGAAGTGGGATTGGGGCTTGAGAAATTAGAAGACACTAATTTGATACACTCACCTTTTTTTCAAAAACATGTAAAAATCAGTTGTGTAGATTCAACCTATTTTAATTACTTGGCTGGTTTTTTTTTTTTTTTTGGAAAAAAATCACAGTTTATCAGAGTTGATACTCAGTTTTTAAAATTATATTGTATAACCCTCTGACTTCTCTATTTACTTTTATCCCCTATCAACATAAAAATAGGGCAGGCGCGGTGGCTCGTGCCTGTAATCCCAGCACTTTGGGAGGCCAAGGCAGGTGGATCACCTGAGGTCGGGAGGCTGAGGCAGGATAATTGCTTGAACCCAGGAGGTGGAGGTTGCAGTGAGCAGAGATCGCGCATTGCACTCCAGCCTAGGCAACAAGAAAACAAAACTCCATCTTAAATAAATAAATAAATTAATTAATTTCCTTTTGAAACAAGAACAATAGAAAAAACTGTAGGCTGGACATGGTAGATTTAAGTGCTCAGACCTAATCCCAGCACTTTGGGAGGCTGAGGCAAGAGGATTCCTTGAGCCCAGGAGTTCAAGGCCAGCCTGGGCATAAAAGGAGACCCCGTCTCTACAAAAAAGAAAGAAACAAAGGAACACATATTTAAGTGTCAGGCAAATTAGACAGACTAGGATATACAGGTAGAGTGTCAGACTTTAGAATCTCAGGCGTTTTTCTTTTCCTGTAACAATTTACAGTGACAGTGAATGGTATTGTTTTATTTAGTTTTCATACAGTCTCGGGGTTTTAAAACTTTGAAATCAAGGACACGACGTCTCCAGTCCACCTCCGAAAGATTAGCTGAAACACAGAATATAGCACCATCATTCGTGAAGGTAATTAGACCTTTTTATGATCCAAAAAGCAAATATTTTCAAGTTGTTAAAAAAAATGAGGAGCTTCAATATCTGATTTCTTTTGTTGGCTGATAGATTTTCTTCCTTCTTTCCACTAATAAGGGATTAGTAACCTGTGTAATCATTATACCTGTAACTCTTCTGGGCGCCAGACTTGCCTCTCCACTTACTAGATTTTTTCCCCACAAACCTACACCTGTTAAGGTGTTCTCTGTATTAATGAGCAGCATCTACCCAAGCTAAAAACCTGGCTGTGAACCTATGTTTGTCCATGTTGCCTCACCTCCCACATCCATTAACCACTAAAGTTCTGTTGATCCAGCCTCCTAAATATTTGTTAAATCTGTTCCAGTGGCATAGATAGGCTATAACTATTTGTTGCCTAAATTACTCTAATGAATACTTGTTTAATCTCCTTGCCTCTAGTCTTGCTACGTTCAGTCCAGCCTCCAGATTGCCACCCATCAATCTTTCTAAAATTATGATCTAGTTATATTACTCTGCTTTATTGCTTACCTCCACCTGATACACTGGGAATTTCATCATTTGGTCTTTACCTATGTTTCTCTTCTCACCATTCAATATGCCCCTCTGTTTCCCTGCTCCTCTCTTGGCACTGAAGTCTTATATAAGATTGCTAGGGCCGGGCGTGGTGGCTCACACCTGTGATCCCAGCACTTTGGGAGGCCGAGGTGGGTGGGTCACCTGAGGTCAGGAGTTTGAGACCAGCCTCAACATGGCGAAACCCCGTCTCTACTAAAAATACAAAATTAGTTGGGCGTGGTAGTGCATGCCTGTAATCCCAGCTACTCGGGAGGCTGAGGCAGGAGAATTGCTTGAACCTGGGAGGCCGAGGTTGCAGTGAGCTGAGATCACGCCATCGCACTCCAGCTCGGGCAACAAGAGCAAAGCTCTGTCTCAAAAAAAAAAGATTGCTAATAGTTCTTGAGCACTGAAGGCTATTGTTTCATGACTCTGTCAGATTGTTCATGGTGTTTATTCCCTGTTTTAGATGTCCTATTCTCTATAAGGCCTTTCCTGTATTCCTGAGGTAGCATTTATTTACTACCATACATAATACTTCTAACATAATATAAAAATGATTTAAGAAACTTAGCTATTTACATATCTTTCTCCAGTAGACTGAAAACTTTTAAGATCAGTGGTTTATTTATCTTTACATTTTCAGAACTTACATAAGGCCAAGTGTATGAACGGTGCTCAGTAGATATTTAGTAAATTAATGAGATTTTTCCTCTAGTAAAGATAAAGGGATATGAACATTAAGTCAATCAAACCCTAAGATAATATGTGACCTGTTTTCAGTATAGTGTTCATGCAGAGAATAATGCCACTTTCTTTGTGTTAATTGATTGATGCAGGAATAGGATCTAGTATTAGTTTCCTAGTTATTAATTCATTGCTGAGTCTTAATCTGTTTCTTCACGTTGACAGTAAAAATTACAGAATTTTAGTGAATTTTTTTGAGTGGTCACAATATTGTTAGGGAGTGTCACTCTGTCGTTAACCAGTACTGATGTGTTGTTTGTGTATTCAGGGGTTTCTTTTGCGGGACAGAGGATCAGATGTTGAGAGTTTGGACAAACTCATGAAAACCAAAAACATACCTGAAGCTCACCAAGATGCATTTAAAACTGGTTTTGCGGAAGGTTTTCTGAAAGCTCAAGCACTCACACAAAAAACCAATGGTAAGTTGATTTGAAACCGTCCATGTTTGAGAAGAGTAACTGAAAGGAAGTCATAGTCTTACATTTAAGTTTTAAGTAACTTTTCTAAGACCATCTGTCTTTCTATTGATTAAATTCTACTACATTTGTAACTTAATCTATGTAGAAATAGAGATACTGCTGATGGTTTTCCTTTCTCAAGAGAGAAAACGAATTGGAGAAAAGGAAGTGTGAATGGTTTAAAGGTTTTTGTTTCTTTGTTTTTTGTTTGTGTTTGTTTTTGAGACACGGTCTTGCTTCATTGCCTAAGCCAGAGTGCAGTGGTGCAATCACGGCTCATTGCAGCCTTAACTTCCTGGGCTGAAGTGATCCTCTCACCTCAGCCTCCTGAGTAGCTAGGACCACAGGCATGTGCCACCATGCCCAGCTAATTTTTGTAGAGATGGAATTTTGCCGTGTTGTCCAGGCTGGTCTTAAACTCCCCGGATCAAGTGATCCTCCTGCCTTGACCTCTTAAAGTGTGGGGATTACAGGCATAAGCCCACCTTGCTTGGCCTTAATGAAGTTTTTGATAATAGGGTACTTATAGGAAATCATAGCAGTTGTGAAAAAGAATGCCAGATTCCAAAATTGGATGTGATGAAATGTGATTATCAACAATAACCTAATGTTTACATTTCACTGAGCTGTCATTTTTTTTTTTTTTTTTTGAGACGGAGTCTCGCTCTGTCGCCCGGGCAGGAGTGCAGTGGGCGGATCTCAGCTCACTGCAAGCTCCGCCTCCCGGGTTCACGCCATTCTCCTGCCTCAGCCTCCCAAGTAGCTGGGACTACAGGCGCCCGCCACCTCGCCCCGCTAGTTTTTTGTATTTTTTAGTAGAGATGGGGTTTCACCGTGTTAGCCAGGATGATCTTGATCTCCTGACCTCGTGATCCGCCCATCTCAGCCTCCCAAAGTGCTGGGATTACAGGCTTGAGCCACCGCGCCCGGCCGAGCTGTCATATTTAATTAATGTCATTTGATGTAAAGCTTTTTTTTTCTACCCTAGATTCCCTAAGGCGAACCCGTCTGATTCTCTTCATTTTGCTGCTATTCGGCATTTATGGACTTTTAAAAAATCCATTTTTATCTGGTAAAAGCTTTTTTTATTTATCTAACTTGTTAGTTTCTTATTCCTTTAAATACATGATTCCTTTTAATGCCTAATCTAACCCTTAAAGAAAGAACACATTAATGTTTATAGTTCTAGAATTAGGCTTTCATTCCTAGTAGTGGTTAGTTTCCCAAATTTTAGAAAATGATACCTGTCCAATTATAAAATTTAAAAATTATCCTGGTCAACAGGGTGAAAGTAAATTAATTAATTGAAAAATTATGTAGAAGAATTTTATAATAGCAGTACAAACCGAAATAGTTTTCTGTTTCAAAGATAAGCTAATAAATTCAATTTATTAATAGTATCATATTAAATGTTCCCCTTTTTTTTAGTTTGCTTATCTGAAATTAAGCAATAGTGTCAGACTTAAGTGGTTCCAATTACCTTTTCCACTACTATGTAGTTTTCACCCTGTGTTCTCTATTCTCTTTAATATCAAGGATATGTACAGATTCTTAAAAAATACTTTGTGGGCTAAAACTGTTAGTGTTCATTCTAGAATTACTATTTTAAATTTGTTTTCCCAGTTTCTGTGTTCTTGATTTATTAAGCATTTCTTCTTAACCCTGTATTTTGCCAGCTCATTTTTCAGCCTATCTTAACAGTATTTTGGGCTTCTTTTGAGGAAATTAGAAATTGCTCAGTTTACTCATTTATAACTGCTCTAGTTTGGAAGTTTCTACCTGAGTGGGAAAGACTTAAGAAATTCTTGTAATAGTTCTCCAAAATTGATCTCTAGTATTTTACTGTCCTATCAGACTTTTTCTGTCTTGCTTATCAGACTTAATGATGTCATAATTGATAGGTCATTTGAGGGCAAGTAGTAACAGTTGTCAGAAGACGACAACTACATGAAAAATATCATAATGTGTTAAGCCCATGTGTGTCAGTGTTTTTTGCTAACTGTAATGCAATGTATTTCAAAGTGTAGACCTGTGACCAGTTATATCAGAATAATCAAAGTGTTTGTTAAAAATGCAAATTCTCCTGGGCCCTGTGCTGTGGCCTGAGAACCTGCATTTTAACATTTCTCAAGTGAATTTTATTCACACTAGAGTTTGAGAAACTTTGTTCTATCATTAGATACTACAGTGAGAAGTGGAAAATAATTCTTGATTTTATTAACTGAAAAGTACAAATGTCTTTTTATTTTATGTTATTTTATTTATTTATTTATTTTCAGATGGAGTCTTGCTCTGTTGCCCAGGCTGGAGTGCAGTGGCACGATCTTGGCCCACTGCAATCTCCGCCTCCCGGGGTTCAAGTGATTCCCCTGCCTCAGCCTCCTGAGTAGCTGGGACTTCAGGCCTGTGCCACCATGCCCAGCTAATTTTTTGTATGTTTAGTAGAGACGGGGTTTCATCATGTTAGCCAGGATGGTCATGATCTCCTGACCTCGTGATCTGTCTGCCTCAGCCTCTCAAAGTACTGGGATTACAGGTGTGAGCCACTACGCCCAGTCTTTATTATTTTTTAATTTTTATTTTTTCAAATTGATTAAGAAACTAAAGGAATAAAAGAATGGCTACTCCATAGGCAGAGAAGCCAAAATATGTCTTTTTAATGTGAATCACTTACTCTTTGAAGATGGTTTAGAAATCCAGAAGACCTAGTTTCTGTTCCTCACTCTGATTTGATATGTGAAGTTAGGTCTCTTAGACATTTGATTTTTCTAGGCTTTGCTTTCTTGCATCTAAAAAAATCAGGTGATTGGAATGTTATTAATCTATCAAATATAAACATTTCTTTTCTTCCCTTTAGTCCGCTTCCGGACGACAACAGGGCTTGATTCTGCAGTAGATCCTGTCCAGATGAAAAATGTCACCTTTGAACATGTTAAAGGCGTAAGTTAAGAAGATTGCCTTGCCTTCTTCATACATTCTCTAATTGATACTCTATATAAGGTGGATATTTGATTCTATAGTGTATGCTTAGAATAGGTAAAATTGTATCCAAAAGTATTAGAAACAATATTTTGGGATAAATATTAATAGTTAAGGATCCAATCTTGCTTTATGACAGGGGATAGTATAATTTATGAAGGAGCAACCTAGTGTAGTGGAGTGAATGTGGACTTCAGAGTCAAGCTGACTAACATTTGAAATTCATTTTTATACTTATTAGCTATGAGACCTTGAAGAAATTACTTTAGATCCTGACAGATAATGTATGTGCTTGACACATAGTAGATAGTTAATAAATGGTCCTTCTTTACCTGTTCCTCTTATTGATCTTTGTAACTCTAGTATCTAAAACATATTAAACAATGTATATTTCTTGAATGAATAGAATGGATAAATGTTAGTTTACAGTCAATTAATTTGTTAAATATTTAATAGTAACTATTTAGTGCTAGGCCCTGTTTTAGCTGCTGGGATAGAATAAATAATCTTTGCGTTCTTAGAGTTTAAACTCTAAAAGCAGTAATTGGACACTGATATGTCATATAAGAAAAAGTAGAGTATGTTAAAAGGTAATAAAAGTGTATGGAGGAAAAAGTAGAGCAGGGTAAAGAGGATTGGGAGTTTTGGGAGAAGGCTTATAGTTTTAAATGCAGTGTTCAAGGTGCGATTGATGGAGAAGGTGACATTTGAGAGAAAATCTGAAGGAGAAGATGGAATAAACTGCATTTATCTGAGAAAAGAACATTTCTGACCAAAGGAACAGTTTGAGCAAAGGCTCTGAATTATTAGGGTGTCTGACTTGTTCATTTTTGAAAGTAGAACCAATAGGATTTCTCATTGGAACATAAGGTGTAAGAGAAAAGAGGAGTCAAAAAGGACCACAAGATTTTTGGTCTCAACAATTATAGAAGGATAGAATTGACATTTACTGAGATTTTTGTTTTTGTTTTTATTTTTGAG
Source organism: Mandrillus leucophaeus (assembly GCF_000951045.1). NCBI lineage: Eukaryota > Metazoa > Chordata > Mammalia > Primates > Cercopithecidae > Mandrillus > Mandrillus leucophaeus. Next base: position 825,119 of record NW_012109497.1, on the reverse strand, counting down.
ACGGAGTTTTGCTCTTGTTGCCCAAGCTGGAGTGCAATGGCGTGACCTCTGCTCAGTGCAACATCCGCCTCCCGGGTTCAAGCGATTCTCCTGCCTCATCCTCCAGAGTAGCTGGGATTACAGGCACAAGCCACCACGCCCAGCTAATTTTTTGTATTTTTAGTAGAAACAGAGTTTCACCGTGTTAGCCAGGCTAGTCTCGAACTCCTGGCCTCAGGTGATCCGCCTGCCTCAGCCTCCCAAAGTGGTGGGATTATAGGTGTGAGCCACTGCACCTGGCCTTTAGTGAGGTTTTCAAAGGCTGTGAGTGGAGCAGATTTGGGGGACAAAGGTTAGAAATTTAGTTTTAGGTATGTTAAGTGTGAGAGATACAAATGAAAGTGTTGAGTAACTTGGATATACCACTTTGGAGGTATGGGAGAGGTCTGAGCTAGAATTAAAAATAGGAGATTATATTTATATGTATGTTAAGTCCACATGTTTGGATGAGATCACCCAGGAAGTGAGTGTAACCAGAAGAGAGATCTAAATACTGAGTTATAGAGCACTTGAAGGTTCACAAGACAGAGAAGAGAAGCCAGGAACCCAGGTGAAAAGGAGCTGCCGGTGAGTTAGGTGAGAATGGTGTCCTGGAAGAAAATATTTCTGATGGAGGGGAGTGATCAGCGACGTGAAATGCTATTGATGGGCCAAGTGACAACTAACCATTTGATTTAGCAGTAAGTCATTAGTTTACCTGATAAAGAGCAATTTTAGTGGAGTAGCAGGGGTTAAATTCCGATTGCAATGGGTTTACAAGAGGTGGAAAGAAATGAGATGGAATAGAGGATTACAGACAATTCTTGGATTTTGTCTGACAGAAGAGCGCAGGTAATTTATCTTATAATAGAAAATAAAGTTGGAATGTTGGTAAACTGTTGGGTGGGGGGTTGTGGAAATTGATAGTATCGAGGTCACCAGCAGAGAGAATATGGATGGGAGAGGAGGAATGAGTGGTTAATGGAGGAAGTAAATTGTGCAGGAATAGGAGAATGAATGGAAACGGGAAATAAAACTGTTGGGCTCACTTGAAATTTTGGATCATGAATTTATATTAAGACAAGTGAAAATGAGTCGTTTTTCTACTGATTTTCTATTTCTTTTATCTCTTCCAAATGTGAATTCTGCAACTTCAGTACCACACTGTGCTCTTCTCTGTGCTTTGCCATTTTATCTGCTCTATTATATTTGATTTCTGAGAACTGTAGTGGCTGGGTAATTATCTTTCAGGAATGTTTTAGAAGAAATTCTTCCTGCAGGAGAGATTTGAAGTACATGATCTGAGGACTCTTCCAACTCTGAAGAGATTGGTTATGTTATTTCTGCTTTTCCTCTTTACATATTCATGTCTCTGTTTATACATAACCATGTTTTTTCAACCTCGACTGTTGGGGAATAAGGCATTGGGAATCGTTATAGTTTTACACCAAGCAGTTCTTTCCTTTCCTTTCCAGTTTAAATGGCTATGAGCCCTGTTGGAAATGTATAAAGGGAACAATTGAGGAAGAGGTTGGTGCAGTGATTATTTGAAAACTTCAATCATCAGTGTGGAGGGCCCTTCTCTTTGTGTTTGAGGTCTGCATGCCTTTTCTAAATTGAGCCTGTATTAAGGCTGAGGTCAGACAGAGCATTGTTATTTTCTGCCTGCAATGTACGTACATACTTACTGAATATACCACACTTCCACCTCTTTTGAGAGAATTTTTTTGTTTGTTTGTTTGAGACAGGGTCTCGCTCTCTTGCCCAGGCTGAAGTGCAATGGCATGATCTTGGCTCACTGCAGCTTTGACCTTCTGGGCTCAAGTGATCCTCCTGCCTTAACCTCCCTTGTAGTTGAGACCACAGGCATGCACCACCACACTTGACTAATTTTTTAATTTAATTTTATTATTCTTTCTAGACAGGGTCTGGCTCTATCACCCAGACTGAAGTGCAGTGGTGTGATCTTAGCTCACAACAACTTCCTCCTCCTGGGCTCAAGCTATCCTCCTGCCTCAGCCTCCCAGGTAGCTAGGACTACAGGCGTATGACCCTACGCCTGGCTAATTTTTGTATTTTTTTTGTAGAGTTGGGATTTAGCTGTGTTGCCCAGGCTGGTCTTGATCTCCTGGGCTCAAGTGATCCACGCATCTTTGCCTCCCAAAGTGCTGGGATTACAGGCATGAGTCACCGAGCCCAGCTGATTTATCCTTCTCCTTCTTCTTCCTCCTCTTCCTCTTCCTCTTGTTCTTCCTCTTCTTCCTCCTCCTCTTCTTCCTCCTCTTCTTCCTTTTCTTCCTCTTCCTCTTCTTCTTCTTTCCTGTTCCTTTTCCTCCTCCTCCTCTTCCTCCTCTTCCCTCTTCTTTCTTCCTCCTCTTATTTCTTCTTCTCCTCCTCCTTCTCCTTCTCTTTCTTCCTTCTTCTCCTCCTCCTTCTTCCTTCTTCTCCTCCTCCTCCTCCTCCCTTCTTCTCCTCCTCCTCTTCCCTTCTTCTCCTCCTCCTCTTCCCTTCTTCTCCTCCTCCTCCTCTTCCTTCTTCTCCCCCTGCTCCTCCTCCTCTTTTTGGGTGCAGGGGGTAGAGACAGAGCTTCACTTTGTTCTCCAGTCTGGTCTCAAACTCCTGAGCTCAGGTAGTCCTCCCATCTCAGCCTCACAAAGTGCTTGGGTAGTAGACATGAGCCATCATGCCTGTCCTGGAATGTGGGGATTTCTGAGTACTAAACTAAAGCCATGCTGAAGACTAAGCATAATGAAAGTAGACATCACAATTAAGGTAGATCAAGTTTTCCATGCTAAAATGAATCAATTTTATAATTGTTATAAGACCTAAATTTATATAGAGCAAAGTAATTCAGTAGCATTTACCAGAACAGATTTACCATTAGGTAGTTCCTGTGATCAAATTTTTACCAAATCTCAAAGAGCTTGTATGGGAATGTCATTTCCTTACCTAGAATTTCTGAATATATGGGCATACTTATATATATAGTCTTAAAAATATTAATACAGGCATTTAATAACTTGATTCATTACCTTGATCCCATTAACTATTTTCCTTGATAGATCTTAGGTTCCTGAAGTGGGAATTCTCTTGCCACAGAATTTGGGGAGAGAATATAGTTTATTTGAGTAGCAAATTACGTTTAATCTCTTCTCCTTTATTCCTACAAGTTAAAATTGGAATTATATCTGTTATTTTGACCAAATACAATTTAATCATCTTTTAGTACATGGATATTATCTTTCAAGTTCTCTTTTAATAAACCAGCCAAGTCTTTTTTTAACCATAAATTTCATTGAAGTTTAACAAATTCACAGAGAAATGCACAATTCCATAAATTTTCACAAAGTGTCTGTGTTATAAGTACCCAGCTCAAGGAACAGAACGTTATCAGAAGCCTAGAACCTCCTTGATGCCTCCTTCTGGTTACTGGCCTAGGGACAATTTCCTATCTAATACCGTATGTGAATTTTCCCTATTTTTGAATTTTAGATAAACATAATCCATATAGAATATCCTTTTTTGTATGAGGCTTGTTTCATTCAAGATGTTTGTGAGATCCATCTATGTTATTTGGAGTTGAGGTTTATTTATCCTTACTGCATAGTATCCCATTATACGAATACCACAACATGGTGCAGTTATACTGCTTTAGAGTGGACATTTGAATTATTTCTAGTTTTTAGTTCTAATACAGCTGGTGTGAATATTCTTGTACAAGTCTCTTGGTGAAAATATGTACACACTTCTGGACCTAGGAGTGGACAAAGCTTTGTTTTCTATTTTTTAAAATACTCTGTGAAAAGAAAATGCTATGTGTTTAACCATTAACTTGATTAAAACATTAGTAAATTTTTAATTATTTAATCAGAATAACTTTCAAAGATCATTCCAAGTCTAACAAAAAAACATAACTTTGCTCTTTAATAAGTATAAAATTTCCTGGAAATATATCTGGGAATTTTTTTTGAAATAATAAGTGAATCTTGACATTAATTGGACATTTTCAGAATGCCGTTTGGCATAAAACTGTTTCCTGTTTTAGTATGCTCCTCTCTAGGTACTTTCTTTTTAACCCTGTCCAATGTACTTGACTTTTGTTTTCTCACTGAGAAAAATGAAAGTTCAGAATGATTTTTTAGGGATAGTAAGGAGACTTTGCATAATTGGAAATAATGGTCAGGGGAAAGCCCTTTGTGTGTTTTATAAGGGGCCATTTTTGTATGCTTCTTTTACTGAAACAAAGAAGGCCAGGTTAATTCCATATCCAAATTAAATTTATGATTTTCAAAAGGGCTAATCTCACCAAATGTGTCCATAATCTAAAGTTTTTTGGAAAATTGTGTCACTTTAGGTGGAGGAAGCTAAACAAGAATTACAGGAAGTTGTTGAATTCTTGAAAAACCCACAAAAATTTACTATTCTTGGAGGTAAACTTCCAAAAGGTAAGATAATCTTTTTTTTTTACCATGATTTGATGGAAAAAACAAAAACAAACAAAACAAATCTATATTACTTATTTAATGTTAACTGATTAAAGTTTAAGTCTTAATTGCTGTTTTACAAAATAGATGTTCATTCTGAACATACAATTCCACAGCTTTTTTTTGGTAACTGCAAATTTTTATATACTTTCAAATTTTAAGTAAAGTTATAAGAATAGTACGTAGAATGTTCCTCATATCCTTAACTTAGACTCTCAAATTTTTAATATTTAACTTCCTTTTTTTAGACCCAGGCTTGACTGCAGTGATGCAATCATGGCTTACTGTATCCACAACCTCCCGTGTTCAGGCGGCACTCCCAAGTAACTGAGACCACAGGCACACACTACCATGCCACCTAATTTGTGTACTTTTTGTAGAGATGAGGCCATGTTGCCCAGGCTTCTCTTGAATTCCTGGGCTCAAGCGATCCACTCACTTTGGCCTCCTAAAGTACTAGGACTGCAGGCATGAGCCAGCGCACTCAACCTAGCTCCATTTAAAAAATCATTCACTTTGTCTCTTTATGTATATATAAATATACAAATTACTCGTAAATAAATAAATTTTTAATTATTTGAGAGTAAAATGTAAACATAATCACCCCTAAGAGTGTATTTTCTAAGAATAAGGATATTCTTCTACATAACTCCAGAATTATATTAAAATTAGGACATTAGTTGGGTGTGGTGGCTCACACTTTTAATCCTAGCATTTTAGGAGGTGGAGGCGGGTGGATTACTTGAGGTCAGGAGTTCGAGACCAGTCTGGTCTTGAAGCAGGGGCCATTGGAGTTCCAGCCAGCCTGGCCAACATGGTGAAACCCTGTCTCTACTAAAAATACAAAAAAAAAAAATTAGCCGGGCTTGGTAGCAGGCGCCTGTAATCCCACCTGCTCAGGAGGCTGAGGCAGGAGAATCGCTTGAACCTAGGAGGTGGAGGTTGCAGTGAGCCAAGATTGTGCCCACTGCACTCCAGTCTGGCAGACAAAGCGAGACTCTGTCTCCAAAAAAAAAAAAAAGACATTTAACATACATACAAAACCATTATCAAATTTAGAGTCTATATTCAAATTTCAGCATTTGTTCCAATAGTATCCTTTGTAGGGTACCCTCTTCCCCAGTTCAGGACCCAATCCAGGATCACAGATAACATTTAGGCTTTTATTTTATTTTATTTTATTTTATTTTATTATTATTTTTTTTAATGAAACAATTCCTTAGCCTTTTTGTGAGGGAGTGGGGAGAAGAGGATCTTTCATGATTTTTACAGTTGTAAAGAGTACTTGCCTAATTATTTATAGAATGTTCTCAGTTTAGCTTTGTCTGATGTTTTCTAGTGGTTAACATGACTTTTAATGACTTCATAGTATCCTTCTAATTTATGGTTGTATCACAGTTTAACCATTTATATTGAATTTTTGTATGGTTTCCAGTTTTTTATTAAGAATAGTACTGTAGTTCATCTTAATTCAAGGCTTTGCCTGCATGCTTAATTATTTCCTTAGAATACATTTCTAGAAATGGAATTGCTGAGTTAAAGGATGACACTCCTTTTTAATGCTTGTTTTTATACTGTCACCTATCTCTACTGAGAATACAGCAGTGCATAAAATTATTTGAAGTAACCTTTGCTAATTTAGGGTACATTTATTAAATCAGTGCTAATCACATCACAGAGTGAATGTTTAAAACCATAGAAGTATTAATAGTTACCCTCTTCCTCTTTCTAATCACAAGGAGTATTTTAAATTTATAGAAAATTTGAGTAGTATAAATTTGTAGAAAAATCTTCAGATACCAAGATGTAATCCACAGAAATTAATATGATTTACACCAGTTAAGTATAACTAAAACATGACAATACTAGGATAGTCTTAAAGCTATTTTTGAGCTTGAGCTTTCTTTAAAATTTTTCTGTTAAAATGCAGCAAACATGTATGTAAAGACGTTTTGTTGCTTTTTAAATGTAATATGTATATTTATAAAAACATATAAATCAGGCAATTCTGTTTTTCTAACATGTGAAAATCTTTGATATTAGGAAAATTTTCAAACATATGAAAAACCTTGAAAGAACAGTACAATTAACATCCATATCCCATCCACTTAGACTCAACAATTAACATTCTGTCATATTTGCTTTCTGTGTATGTGTGTATTTTTCCTCCTGAACATTTGAAAGAAAACTGTAAACATCACCTACTTGACATCGAAAGACTTTGTTGTACATCATCTAAGGACAGTGTCCTAAATAAACATAATAACCTTATCCCACCAAAGAAAATTAACACTATTTCCTTAATATCATGTACTCTCCAATCTTGTTTAAACGTTTTCACCAAATGTCTCTAGAATATTTTGTTCTTTATGAAAAAGCATCAAATCAAGATTCATTAATTACATTTGGTTGTTTAGTCTTTTAATCTATTTCTACATGAATTTTAATCTTTTTCAGTGATAAATGGGTTTATATTTTTTTACCACAAGATTCTCCCTGTCATGTCTGTTGTTGATATGTAATATTTATATGATACAGGAACATTAATTTTGGACAAGATTCTGAAGTGAACCATTAGCAGAGACAAGTACGGTTTGCTGTGTTTCAAAATACTGGTTTTTGGTGTGATCTCAGCCTGAAAATTATATAAATGAATAATTATTTGTTTTATAGGTTCATATCGAGGGATTTTAAAAAAATACTTTGAATTATCCTTGTTTTCATTTTCTTTTAGGAATTCTTTTAGTTGGACCCCCAGGGACTGGAAAGACACTGCTTGCCCGAGCTGTGGCAGGAGAAGCTGATGTTCCTTTTTATTATGCTTCTGGATCCGAATTTGATGAGATGTTTGTGGGTGTGGGAGCCAGCCGTATCAGAAATCTTTTTAGTACGTTTTGATGTATCTTTCATACAGTGCTAAATTTTGTTAAGGGAAGTGTGTATCTTACCCTTCTTTGCTAATTACTTTTTTTCTTCCTTTTTTTAATTTCTATTTTTTCGGGCCTCCAGCTTTGCATGCTGATTAGTTTTGATAGCTAAAATAGCCATTGGGGGATCTTGGTTTGGGTAACTTTTACTATATGAATTAGCTAGGATGAGGTTGAAGGCTACCAAAAAAAAATTTTTTTTTTTTTTTTCATTTTATTCATCAGTTTTGTAGTATGGAATTAAGAAGTAATTAGCTTCAAACCTGATTGTATATGATATTTGTATAGCTAGGAAGAATGAATGCCCAACTGTTTTTATTTTATATCATTTTCTTTGGTATAGTTTTTTCCCCCTGAAGCTACTATTCTTAAGTCAATAAAAAATGACCTCCTTTTGTGTATTTTCTTCCAATGAATATTTTTTGTTGGCTTTTGACAGTTTTATAGGATTTTAATATTTATCTTGTTTTGTTCAAAAGTGTTGACTTCTTTCAGCTTATTTGAATATTTTTTGTTTTCTTAGGGGAAGCAAAAGCGAATGCTCCTTGTGTTATATTTATTGATGAATTAGATTCTGTTGGTGGGAAGAGGATTGAATCTCCAATGCATCCATATTCAAGGCAGACTATAAATCAACTTCTTGCTGAAATGGATGGGTAATTGAATCTTCTTTTGTCTTAGAATATGGTGATGCCTCCCAGCATTTGATATATGTAGAATTGATCTTATGCGAATTATTTCCGTAAGGCATTTCATATCTAGAGATACGAAAAATGTGATGTGTATAGGAAACAGAGTAGTCCCTCATGCAAGAACACAAGACAAGCTTTTTCTGTCAGTATTGTATTGTTTTCATTACTAATTGGATATTTGAATGTCAACTCATCTTATTTAATTGATGGTATTTATATTCTTTTTCATTTATTGTTATACTTATGACAGAAAAACAATGATTCATGCTGAGACTAGTAGTCTATTTGAAGAAATACACTCATTTCTACACAGTTTATGACTAGCTTTGAATGTGGCAGCTTTAAAGCTTACATCAGTGTTCATAATATAAAAAGCAAGAGGTGATGTTGCTTTGAAAGAAGTATCTTAAAGATAATATATAAGACATTTTGAAACCACATAGGAAGCCCAGGAGTGAATAACTTGAATTGGTATACTTGAATTTCTTCAAAAACTAACCAGGTACCTAAGCTTTTTATATCAGGTTATCGTTTCCTACATAGACCAGACAATTGTGAAGGTATGTAGTCACAGATGACTGGTGGTTTATTATCAGTCTCTTTTCTTAGCTGTTATTTAATTAATGAAGCCGGGCATGGTGGCTCACGCCTTTAATCCCAGGACTTTTGGAAGCCAGGGTGGGAGAATTGCTTGAGGCCAGGAGTTCAAAACCAGCCTGGTCAATATAGCAAGACCCTATCTTTGCTAAAAATAAAAATAGTCGCCGGGCACGGTGACTCAAGCCTATAATCCTAGCACTTGGGAGGCTGAGGCAGGTGGATCACTTGAGGTCAGGAGTTCAAGACCAAACTGGCCAACATGGTGAAACCCCATCTCTACTAAAAATATAAGAATTAGCTAGGCATGGTGGCAGCCGCCTGTAATCCTGGCTACTCAGGAGGCTGAGACATGAGAATTGCTTGAACCTGGGAGATGGAGGTTGCAGTGAGCGCCGTTGCACTCCAGCCTGGGTGACAGTGAGACTCTGTCTCAAAAAAAAAAAATAGTGGCTTGTACCTAGAAATTGGGTAGAAAAAATTTAAAAATAAATAAAAATAAATAAATTAGGTATGTTGGCATGCACCTGTCATTCCAGCTACTTGAGAGGTTGAGGCAGAAGTTTCACTTCAACCCAGGAGTTTGAGGCAGCAGTGAGCTATGATCATACTGGTGTGTTCCAGCCTAGGCCACAAAGCGAGTGCTAGTCTCAAAAAAGGAAAACAAACCAGTTTTGTTTAGAGCATTTCTACATGTGTGCTGTGCTTCAATGTTAGTGAAAAGATACTGTTTTTTTTTTCCTATATAGTTTTAAACCCAATGAAGGAGTTATTATAATAGGAGCCACAAACTTCCCAGAGGCATTAGATAAGTAAGTATTAAAAGAAGATTTTTGTGAAGTACTATTACCTGCTACAAAATTATGCTAAAAGAAGTCAATTGCAAAAGATCACATTGTATGATTGCATTTATATGCAATACCCAGAATAAGCAAATTCACAGAGACAAATTGGGTTAGCAGTTACCAGAGGTTAGGGAGAATAGGAGATGGCTGTCATTGGATATGGGATTTCTTTGCCGGGGATGGGAATATTCTAAAATTAGATTGTGGTGATGGTTGTACAATTCTGAATATATTAAAAATCACTGAGGTATCCACTTTAAATTCTGTTATGTGAATTACATCTCAATAAAACTTAAAATTTATTTGTTAGATGTCACAAAAGTTTTATGTAGAAAGGATTTTAAAAATAAATTCACTGTAGTAGTATAACTAGGTTTCAGGTTACTATGAAAAAAATTGTATTGTGGAAGTTATTCATATTTTCATTTGATCAGTAGTTTGTCACTGCCTAAGACTCTAGTCTAACATACATTCTGTGCTTAGCAGTTGAGATGGATGTGTGGTTCTTATCCACAATAATAGTTTATTGTAGAATTATTTGTTCCTGGACTGAGTTACTTGCATGCTTTTGTTTCTGAGGGGTAGGCTACCTAGGTACACACATGTATCTGAATGAACCTTTGTTCTACCCTCTGGTTATTGACACTGTTACTTGAGCCATGTTTTAAAAGGAACTATCTGAATATTTATGTACAAAATTCCATCTGCACTCTGGCTGCCATTGGCTTCCCAGTCATGTCATTAGGGTGTCAGTCCTGCTGACTTTGAGCTTAAATTGTTTATTAATTTATATTTTCCTTTTGCATTCTTCCTGTAGTGCCTTAATACGTCCTGGTCGTTTTGACATGCAAGTTACAGTTCCAAGGCCAGATGTAAAAGGTCGAACAGAAATTTTGAAATGGTATCTCAATAAAATAAAGTTTGATCAATGTAAGTCTAATTCTATCAAAAGAAACATTTGTCATTTATGTAAAGTAGTAATATACCACTCACCCTGTTTGTGGTCTTTTCATGATAAATGTATTAATATTAAAAGACCAGTTCATTTTTGTCTTTTTTTTTTTTTTCCGTTACTATGTTCACTTAAAAGTCCATTCCTTAGTGTATATCCAGGAGATTATATTGTTTTGAACCCTGATTCTAAAGAAAGGTTTTTTTAGAGTATTCAGACAGATATTTGAGGATATATATATACACACACACACATTTTTTAAGATGAATGTAAAATGCAAAATAATAGAAAAAGCTGCAGAAACAGTAACTCATGATATAGTCAGTATGGGGCCAAAAGAGAAGAAAGCAAATTATAAAACAAAACACATGGAAATTTATTACCCACTTGAGTAATAAATGAAATTATTAAAGCTGCAGTAGTTTCAGAGAGAGCTGCATCAATTCATTAAACTATATGTGTTTCCTATAATAAGGGCAACTGTTATGTCCAAAGTTTCCAGATGAAATTCAAAGAAAAGTGTATAAACTATGGCTCAGAATAGCTAGCTATTTTCTTTTTTCCCTCGGAATGTAGTTTTTGTTTGTTTGTTTGTTTGTTTTGAGACAGAGTTTTGCCCTTTTTGTCCAGGCTGGAGTGCAGTGTCACAATCTCGGCTCACTGCAACCTCCACCTCCCGGGTTCAAGTGATTCTCCTGCCTCAGCCTCCTGAGTAGTTGGGATTACAGGTGCATGCCACCATGCCCAGCTAATTTTTGTATTTTTAGTAGAGATGGGGTTTCACCATGTTGGCCAGGCTGGTCTCGGACTCCTGACCTCCAGTGATCTACCTGCCTCAGCCTCCCAAAGTGCTGGGATTAAAGGCGTGAGCCATCACACCCGGCCCGAATGTGAGTTCTGTGTGAAGAGTTTTCTTTTACCTGTTTTCGACTTTTAATGTTGTGTTCTCCTTTTTACATTAGCCGTTGATCCAGAAATTATAGCTCGAGGTACTGTTGGCTTTTCTGGAGCAGAGTTGGAGAATCTTGTGAACCAGGCTGCATTAAAAGCAGCTGTTGATGGAAAAGAAATGGTTACCATGAAGGAGCTGGAGTTTTCCAAAGACAAAATTCTAATGGGTAGGTTTCCTTTGTTTTTTTTTTCTGTCTTTACTTTCCATTGTGTTAGATAATTCATTTGGGGCAAATACCCTATTCAAACAGCTAAAGCCATGGCTATGTTGAATCTAATCTTACTCTAAAACTTCAGTGTCTGGGTTTTCAAGATTTGTAATAAATGATTTTACAAAATTACCAATTTAACAGTCAAATGCCATTAAACAGTAACATTTTCTTGACAATACTCTTGTCAGTGATACAGAACTGATTTTATAGTGTACCACATTTATTAGTTTTGTCTCTTTCTTAGAAAACCTTTTTTTCTGACTGGAAAGTTTAAAAAAGTGATGGGAACATGAAAATATTTACTTGACAACACCACAATTTGGCCTTTTATAAAACAAATATATTGTAGTGGCTTATATAATTGTATAGTTCAACTGTTGGTGGGGAGATGAGGCACATATACATTTCCTCTTGTCGGACATTGCTGCTGAAAAGGATGGTTAACTTTATTCTGTGCTTAATTTCGATTTTAAATCTTGGATTGACTTAAAAGCACATTAGTTATGATATTCTTGTTAAATTGGAAGTTTATTTTATAGAAATAGAAATAAGTTTTCCCTTTTGATGTAAGAATTAAGATGATAGTTTTGACAGTTTTGGTTTGCAGATAAATTGTTAAAGTTTGTATGTGTTATGGAATGAATTCTGCCCATTTTAAAAAACTTTTACTCTGTAGACTGGGCGTGGCAGCTCACACCTGTAATCCCAGCACTTTGGGAGGCCGAGGCAGGAGGACCGCGTGAGCCCAGAATCGTTGGAGTTCAAGATCAGCTGGGCAACATAGCGAGACTCCATCTCTACCAAAAATTTTAAAAATTAGCTGGGTGGGGTAGCATGTGCCTGTGGTCCCATCTACTCGGGAGTCTGAGGTGGGAGAATTGCTAAAAAGTCTAAGAAGTTAAAACTACAGTGAGCTGTGGTTATGCCACTGCACTCCAGCCTGGGTTACAGACCCTGTTTAAAAATTTAAAAAATTGCTATTGCTAAAAAATTACTAAAGCTAGGCACAGTGGCACATGCCTGTAATCCCAGCACTTTGGGAAGCTGAGGTGGGTGGCTTACTTGAGGCTAAGAGTTGGAGTGAGCTATGACAAAAATGACTTTAAGGAGAATGAGTCTTTTGTTTTTTAATATTAATCCAGTATCAGATACATTCAACCCTCAGTATCCACGGAGGGGGTGGGGATTCGTTCCAGGTCCCATGTGGATACCAAAATTCAAGGATGCCCAAGTGTCTTTTATAAAATGGTGTACTATTTGTGTATAACATACATAATTCTCCTGTATACTTGAAATCATCTCTAGATTACTAATACAATGGAAATGCTCTGTAAATAGTTGTTATACTGTATTTTTCATTTGTATTTTTTTTATTGTTCCTCTTCCCCATACTTTTAATCCTTATTTGGTTGAATCTATGGATGCAGAATCTGCTGATAGGAAGGGTGGAGTGTATTTGATTTGCAGACAAGAATGTGTTTTGTTGATTTAAATATACCTTTCTAGTGGAGTATTTACTCAATTAAATTTTTATCTTAGGGCCTGAAAGAAGAAGTGTGGAAATTGATAACAAAAACAAAACCATCACAGCATATCATGAATCTGGTCATGCCATTATTGCATATTACACAAAAGATGCAATGCCTATCAACAAAGCTACAATCATGCCCCGGGGACCAACACTTGGACATGTAAGTTTTTTGTAGCATCTCGCCCTGTCGCCCAGGCTGGAGTGCAATGGCACAGTCTCAGCTCACTGCAACTTCTGGGTTCAAATGATTCTCTCGCCTCAGCCTCCCAAGTAGCTGGGATTACAGGCGCCCACCACCATGCCCAGCTAATTTTTGTGTTTTTAGTAGAGATGGGGTTTCACCATGTTGGCCAGGCTGGTCTTGAACTCCTGACCTCAGGTGATCCAGCTGCCTCGGCCTCCCAAAGTGCTGGGATTACAGGCATGAACCACCATGGCCTGCCTAATTCTTAAATATCTAATTACTGTGCTGTCCCAAAAGGGAAAACATTATGTTTTGCAGCAACTGATTCAGTAGTTTTTCTAAGATTTTTCTCATTTAGTACAAGTTTATCAGATCTTTCAAAATTGTAGACATTTTAAAAATTTCTGTGCACCTGGTGAGAAAACAGTCCTATTGCAGCATTATCCACCTATTGTTGTTGCTTTATAAAGGATTTTTTATTCTCTAATTGCTGGTTTTTCATCAGTCCCCTGATGACCAGCTTTCAGCATGGTATAAGAGAGCTAAATGATAATTCTGGTTTGTATTTTTTTTATTTTGCCCAGTCTTATGGTGCTGAAATTCTGGTTTTTAATGTAACTATCTCAGAACTGTATCTGAATTTCTTTTTTTTAAATCTTCATTTTATTTCATATTGATGGGGTCTCACTATGTTGCCCAGGCTAGTCTCAAACTCCTGGACTCAAGTGATCCTCCCACCTCAGCCTCCCAAAGTGCTGAGACTACAGGTATGAGCCACTGCGCCCAGCCTGTATCTGAATTCTTTCCTTACATTTCATTTTATTTTATTTATTTATTTATTATTTTATTTTATTTTTGAGGTGGAGTTTCATTCTTGTTGCCCAGGCTGGAGTGCAATGGCGTGATCTCAGCTCACCGCAACCTCCATCTCCCAGCTTCAAGCAACTCTCCTGCCTCAGCCTCCCGAGTAGTTGGGATTACAGGCATGCGCCACCATGCCCAGCTAATTTTGTATTTTCAGTAGAGACAGGGTTTCTCCATGTTAGTCAGGCTAGTCTCGAACTCCCAACCTCAGGTGATCCACCCGCCTCAGCCTCCCAAAGTGCTGGGATTCAGGCGTGAGCCTCCACGCCTGGCCTCTTTTTTTACTTTTTATCTGATTGATTTTTAATCGTCTAGGTGTCCCTGTTACCTGAGAATGACAGATGGAATGAAACTAGAGCCCAGCTGCTTGCACAAATGGATGTTAGTATGGGAGGAAGAGTGGCAGAGGAGCTTATATTTGGAACTGACCATATTACAACAGGTTAGCTTTAAAGAATGGCTTTAGTTCAAATTGTATGTGGTCTTAAAGATATTTTTTAAAATTGTATGTTTTTATTTTAGGTGCTTCCAGTGATTTTGATAATGCCACTAAAATAGCAAAGCGGATGGTTACCAAATTTGGAATGAGTGAAAAGGTAATAGATTATTTTAATCCTTTTCATGTATCAAATTACGTGTCAAGTGTTGATTTGAGAGATGGTTCTGATATATAAATTGGTAATACTCACTTTTGCTCTGTCTCACTCCAAATGGATTTGAGGCTGCTTATTCTGAACATTGTTACTCTCCGAATAAAGAAAATGGAGCCTTCTCTTAGCTGCTCAGAATGAGCTGCCCAGATAGTAGCTATTACTTCATGAGTTAACTAAGTAGTAAAGCAAGGTGAATTCCTTAGCTTTTCCATGTGGCATAAAAGAGCCTACTTTCTGAGTTTGGTTACTTTACTGTTTCCGTATATTTCATATTTTCATCTTATTGTTCCTTGAAGCACTACTATACTCTGAATTATGGATTTCTATATTTGAAGTAGCTGCTAAGGTTTTTCAAGAAAGTACTGAGAACCAGACTTAAAATTATTTTAGGCTGGGCAGTGTGGCTCACACCTATAATCCCAGCACTTTTGGGAGGCTGAAGAGACTGGATTGCTTGAGCCTAGGAGTGAGTTCTGGACCAGCCTGGGCAACATAGCACAACCCCATCTCTGAAAAAATACAAAAATTAGCCAGGTGTGGTGGTGTGTGCCTGTAGTCTCAGCTGCTTGGGAGTCTGAGGTGGGAGGATTCCCTGAACCCCGGAGGTCTAGGCTACAGTGAGTCCTGGTTGTGCCACCGCACTCTACCCTGGGTGACAGACCAAGACCCTGTCTCCAAAAAAATAAAAGATTTAAAATGTTCTCTCTTGCTCATATTTTTACTATTTTGATATTAGTGTTTTTTTATTTGTTTGTTTTTGAGACGGAGTCTTGCTCTGTTTCCCAGGCTGGAGTGCAGTGGCATGATGTTGGCTCACTGCAGCCACTGCCTCCCAAGTACAAGCCATTCTCCTGCCTCTGCCTCCCAAGTAGTTGGGATTGCAGTCACCTGCCACCATGCCTGGCTAAACGTTACTCTTTATAGTTTCAGAAGAATGTGGAAATTTCTTTGCCCTCAAATGCAGTTTTTATTTTTTATTTTTTGGAGACAGAATCTCACTCTGTCACCTAGGCTGGAGTGCCGTGGCGTAATCTCAGCTTACTGCAACCACCGACCCCTGGGTTCAACCAATTCTCCTGCCTCAGCCTTCTGAGTAGCTGTGATTACAGACACGTGCCACCATGCCCAGCTATTTTTTGTGTTTTTAGAAGAAACGGGGTTTCGCCATGTTTCCAGGCTGGTCTCGAACTGCTAACCTCAGGTGATCCACCTGCCTCGGCCTCCCAAAGTCCTAGGATTACAGGTGTGAGCCACCGTGCCCTGCCTCAAATGCAATTTTATATTGTACTTCTTTCTTGTTCCTCCGTATATTTGTTTCCTTATATATAGGCTAGTACTTTCTCTTTTAAATTTATTGGTATTTGGGGGTTTTCTGTTAAATTGCTTTCTTCCTTTTGGTTTTAGCTTGGAGTTATGACCTACAGTGATACAGGGAAACTAAGTCCAGAAACCCAATCTGCCATTGAACAAGAAATAAGAATCCTTCTAAGGGTAATGATAATATTTTTTCCTGCATATTTATTTTCTTAGGAACAATGTGCTTAAATAGTTAGGTTCTTAAAAAATAACAACTGAAGGCCCTCTGTTCACTAGAAACATCATTTTATAAAACAAAGATAATAGTCACTGTGGTGTCTGGGGAAAAAATTAGAAAATAAAGATAATAGGTTCACCATTTCAGCAGTGATTTAAATGTTATTAAGGCACCTCTCTCTGTTCATGAACTGGGACTTATTTTCTCCTGGACATGGGCTAAGAACAGTTATATATTGCATGGTTGTAAAAATTCAATTCTCAGGGTAAGGGACAAAATAACTACATATTAGGTACAGTGTATACTATGTAGGTATGGATACACTAATATCCCAGACTTCACTTCTGTACAATTCATCCATGGAACCAAAAACCACTTGTACCCCATAAGCTGTTGAAATAAAATATGCCTACATATAAAATTATATATATATATATATAATTCAATTGTACTTTAGCTGCAAAACTGTAAGAGGTAATAGAATGGGAAGAGTATTGTTTATTGAATCTTTGACATGTATTCAACAAATACATTTGTGTTTTTTTTTTTTTTTTTTGATATGGAGTCTCGCTCTGTTGCCCAGGCTGGAGTGCAGTGGCATGATCTCGGCTCACTGCAACCTAAGAAATAAGTTTAGTAGATTTTTTGTTGTTGGTTTTTTGCAAGTTTTATCTTTTTTTTTTTTTTTTTTTAAGGGGATGGGTCTTGCTATTGCCCAGGCTGGACTTGATCTCCTGGGCTCAAGTGAACTTCCTGCCTCAACCTCCCAAGTAACTGGGGCTACAGGCACACACCACTGTGCCTAGCTCCATGATTTCAGTGTTTTTGTTTGTTTGTTTGTTTGTTTGTTTTTGAGACAGCATCTTGCCCTGTCACTCAGGCTGGAGTGCAGTGCTTTGATCTCGGTTCATTGCAATCTCTGTCTCCCAAGCTCAAGTGATCCTCCCACCTCAGCCTCCTGAGTAGCTGGGACTGGGACTATAAGCACACACTGCCACGCCTAGCTAATTTTGTTATTTTTTGTAGAGAGCATTTCGCTATGTTACCCAGGCTGGTCTTGAACTCCTGGGCTCAAACGATTCACCTGCCTTGGCCTCCCAAAGTGCCGGGATTACAGGTGTGAGCCACCGCACCCAACCAGGCAGGTTTTAAGAGTAAGACTGACCAGCCTGGGCAACATGGCAAAACCCCATCTCTACAAAAAATAGAAAAATTAGCTGAGCGTGGTGATGGTTCATACCTGTAGTCACAGCTACTTGGGATGAGGTGGGAGGATCACTTGAGCCCAGGGAGGTTGAGGCTGTAGTGAGCTGTGATTGCCTCACTTCACTCCAGCCTGAGCAACAGAGTGAGACTGAAAAAAAAAAAAAGAGTGACTTGAGCTGAGTGCCAGAGTCTTCAGTGAATAAGGAGTATGTTTGTTAGATGGCACAATGAAGACGGTTGGATAGCTCCATAGTCAAACGGCCTGGACTTCAACAGAATAGGAAGAGTGCATTATATAAGAGGGTAGGTTAGTAATGGTCTGAAAGAGGTGACTAGAACAAAGAGCTCAGCTCTCTACTTTGAAGTATCTAGGGTAAACGTGAACACATAGCTTGAGAGGGCTTAAGGAATGTAGTCTCCACAGGAGGGACCATGGGTTTGATTATTTCAAGGAGGTGGAGGGAATGCTTTAGAGTACTTAAGGATACAGAAAGTTTGTATGATGGAAAGGTTTAGAGAGTATTATAGAAGAGGTGGTCTCTGCCTTCTCAGGTGTTTATTCTCTTTTCCTTACTATTTATGTTATAATGCACAAATTATCTCTACTGTAGAATCAAGATTCTACATGATTTTATAAATATAAACAGATTTCATATTTTTTAGGGTACATAAAGTTTTTCTTTTCCCATTGACTGGTTTTTGCATCCCTACATTTACTGCTACTTACGTGTCTCCTTTTCTATTTAGGACTCATATGAACGAGCAAAACATATCTTGAAAACTCATGCAAAGGAGCATAAGAATCTTGCAGAAGCTTTATTGACCTATGAGACTTTGGATGCCAAAGAGATTCAAATTGTTCTTGAGGGGAAAAAGTTGGAAGTGAGATGATAACTCTCTTGATATGGATGCTTGCTGGTTTTATTGCAAGAATATAAGTAGCATAGCAGTAGTCTACTTTTGCAACACTTTCCCCTCATTCTTGACGTGGTGTAATTGAAGGGTGTGAAATGCTTTGTCAATCATTTGTCACATTTATCCAGTTTTGGTTATTCTCATTATGACACCTAATGCAAATTAGCATCCCATGGCAAATATATTTTGAAAAAATAAAGAACTATCAGGATTTAAAACAGCTCGTTTGAGGAATGTCAATGAGTTATTAAGTTGAAAGTAACTAATGATTTTATGTTTGGTTACTCTACTAGATGTGATAAAAATTGTGCCTTTAGCCTTCTATATACATCAGTGGAAACTTAAGATGCAGTAATTATGTTCCAGATTGACCATGAATAAAATGTTTTTTAATCTAAATGTAGAGAAGTTGGGATCAAAAGCAGTCTTGGAAACACAGAGCCGGGCATGTAGCCTTTTGGCATGGTGCAGTGGCTCACACCTGTGTAATCCCAGCACTTTGGGAGGCTGAGGTGGGTGAATCACTTCAGGCCAGGAGTTCGAGACCAGCCTGGCCAACGTGGTGAAACACTGTCTCTACCAGAATACAAAAAAAAAAAAAAAAGTCTGGGCGCAGTTGCTCATGCCTGTAATCCCAGCACTTTCAGAGGCCAAGGCGGGCGAATCACCTGAGGTCGAGAGTTTGAGACCAGCCTGGCCAACATGGTGAAACCCCATCTCTACTTAAAAAATGCAAAAATTAGCTGGGCACGGTGGCAGGTGCTTATAATCCCGGCTACTTTGGGGGCTGGGAGAATTGCTTGAGCCTGGGAGGTGGAGGTTGCAGTGAGCCGAGATTGTGCCTCTGCACTCCAGCCTGGGCAACAGAGGAAGACTCTGTCTCAAAAAAAAAAAAAATTAAATAACTTTAAATATTAAAAAAGTAGTCAGGTGTGGTGGTGCATGCCTGGAATCCCAGCTACTTGAGAGGCTGAGGCACGAGAATTGCTTGAACCCGGGAGGTGGAGGTTGCAGTGAGCCAAGATCACAAGAGCCACTGCACTCCAGCCTGGGTGACAGAGTGAGACTCCCTCTCAAAAAATAAATAAACAGATAAATGATTATAACCTTTTAGAAATGCAGTGTGCATTTTCATGTTCCTTTTTTAAGCATTACTGTCACTCTCCCTAATGAAATGTACTTCAGAGAAGCAGTATTTTGTTAAATAAATACATAACAAACCTCATTCTGAATAATGTCCCTCATTTTGACTATAATTATGCTTGGTTTCAAAAGCAAAATTAAATCTCAGTCCCCTCCGAAGCGAACTTTGTGTTACCCTGTGCCCTGCATCAGAAATGTCAAGTCGTGTTTACTTTTCATCCAGATTTTGTGAATATGAACATGTTGTTACAGGATTTACAGATGAATATTTAACTCAATAGAAAAATTATTTTAGAGCACATTGTATTGGTATTACAACCAGATTATATTCTTGACGATGACTTTATTAAAATTACCTACAATTTCCTAATAACTTAAGCTGCATATGGTCTTCATTGAAAAAAGATGGATATTGTTTCAGGAAGCTTGTTACATTATATTCTTGACCTTTTGGTTGATGATCTTAAATCTTAATGTAATTTCAAACTGACAGAAATGTTGTCAGCATAATACATGGATCTCTCATATACGCTGCATCCAGATTTACCAATTGTTTTCATTTTGCCCGTTTTTTATTGCCCCAAACCTGTTCTGTCTCCCTCTCTGTATGTACATACATACACGTATAAAATATTGTTAAAGTCTTATCTGTCTTAAATTTTTTTACATATTTGTTGAGGTATAATTTACATATGATAAAATTCATTGTAAATGTACAGTTGAAAGATGTGTGTGTAATCACCACCACAATCAGGTTTTAGAACATTTCCATCACCCAAAAACATTGTCATACAAGTGTGTGGGTTAATTTTTTAAGAAACTTATGAATCATTTTCAAAGTGACTATAGTTTTATGTTCTAACTAGCAATGTAGGAGGGTTATAGTTTCTCCACATCTTTTTCACTGCTTATAGTCTGCCTTTATTATTATGGCCATTCTAGTGGACCACTTACATCCAAATTAATCTCATCCATGTTAGATCATTTCTCTAGTGACATAAGATGCTGAGCATCTTCTGTGCTTATTGGCCATTTGTATATCTTCTTTGGAGAAGTGTCTATTCAGATCTTTTACTTCCTTCTTTTAATTGGGTTGCCTTGTTTTTATGAGTTATAAAAGATGTTCTGAATGCAAGTCCTTTATCAGATGGATCTTGCTTTTTTATCCCGTTTCACAATCTCTGCCATTTTGGTGGAGTGTTCATTTATACTTAATATTATTGATACATTTGAATTTATACCTGTCTTTTGGTATTTTTTTCCTCATAATTAAAGAGATCCCTCTGTTCCTCCTTTTCTACCTTCTTTTGCTTTAAATAATTGGAACTACTGGCTGGGAGCAGTGACTCACCTGTAATCCCAGCAGTTTAGGAGGCTGAGGTGGGCAGACCACTTGAGGCCAGGAGTTTGAGACAAGCCTGGCCAACATGATGAAACACCGTCTCTACCAAAAATACAAAAATTACTTGTGCGTGGTGGTGCATGCCTGTAATTCCAGCTATTTGAGTAGCTGAGGCAGGAGAATCACTTGAACTTGGGAGGCAGAGGTTGCAGTGAGCTGAGATCATGCCAGTATACTCCAGCCTGGGTGACAGAGCAAGACACTGTCTCCAATAATAGTAATAATAATAATAATGGTTGGAGCCACTGCTTTATACGATCTTAATGTCCTCAGTCTTTATCTGGGAATGTCTGGTCTTGCCTTGATTCTCTTTTTTTTTTAAGGATAGTTTGCTGGATATAGAATTTGTGCCTGACAATTTTTTCTTTGACTCTCTTTTAATGTCATCCTAGTGCACCCTGATTTCCATTACTTTTGGTGTGAAGTCAGCTGTTAATTATTGTTGGTCTCCTTTGTGTAATTGTTTTCCTCACTGCTTTTGGGCTTTTTTCTCTGGGCCTTGTCTTTTGAACAGTTTGACTAAGATGTTTTTAGGTGTGGATCTCATAGTGTTTATCCTACTTGGGTTTGTTGTTGTTGGTTTTTGTTTGTTTTAGCTTCTTGGATATATAATGTTTTTTATAAAATTTGAGAGATTTTTGGACATTATTTCTTAGTTACATTTTTCCGCCCTTTGCTCTTTCTTCTGTGGTTCGCCTTATGCAATTGTTGGTACATTTCCTGTCACCCTGGTCTCAGGCTCTGTTAATTTTTTTCAGTCTTTTTCTCCCTCTATTTGTCAGGTTGCGTAATGTTGATTTTTCTTCAAGCTCACCAATGGGTCTGCCATCTCAAATCTACGTGCATTTTTTTGTTTCGTAAGTTGAATTTTTCAGCTCCCAGCTTTCCATTTGGTTCTTTCATAACTTTGTACCTCTTTATTCTCTTTATTGAGATTCTTTGTTCATTGAGTGTGTTTTCTTTAATATGATAAACAGATTTCCATTTATTTTTGAACATGTTTATGAAGTCTTTGCTAAATCCAATACCTAAGGATACTCGGGCAGTTTCTCTTGAGTACTTTTCTTCCTTAGTGACTTATTTTGTAACCAGAGTCCCGATAAAGCAATTTATTATTAAGAGTGAACCTAAAGAAGACTTAAACGTTTCATAGCTATTCACTCAGAACTATCAGGATGCCAGAATTTCACCTATTATCTATATCATTATTACTTTTAGTAACTGATACATATTTTATTGCTAGATACTCTCTAGTATTTGTTCATATTCATTTTAAAGGCAATTCTGCATTGTGTCAAGCCAGCTAGTTATAAGCATATTTCTTAATGTAAGTGTGTAATATTTTAATAAAATGTGGTAGAATATAGATGTTTGGATTGGAAACATAACAGTACTGGACGTGAAGATTTGCAGAGCCGTTTTTTTTTTTGTTTTTTTTTTTGTTTTTTTGAGATGAAGTCTCGCTCTGTCGCCCAGGCTGGAGTGCGTTGGCATGATCTCAACTCACTGTAACCTTCTCCCAGGTTCAAGCAATTCTCATGCTTCAGCCTCCCAAACAGCTGGGATTCCAGGCACCCGCCACAATGCCTTGCTAATTTTTTTGTATTTTTAGTAGAGGCGGGGTTTCACCATGTTTGCCAGGTTGGTCTTGAACTCCTGACCTCAGGTGATCTGTCTGCCTCAGCCTCCCAAAGTGCTGGGATTACAGGCATGAGCCACTGCACCTGGCCAGAGTTGATATCTTTGAAGTGAGGATTTTACTTATATGCAAATTCTTTTCTGTCAGAGGTGAATCCCTATTTTAGTCAGGAATATGATATTTATTCCTCTTTCACAACAGGAACTTCATATATATAAGTGCCGTGTGATGTTCTGAACTATTTCAGTCTTGAATTAGCGTGGTAATACATAATGTAGCTAATCTGCTATAAATTTGAGAATGCATTTTATGACAAATTTACAAAGCTGTCAGGGAGGATGGAAAGGTGCTTATTTCTCATATAAAACTGTCTTCAGAGAGCTTGATGTGAATCTTCTGCACACCTGCTTCCTCCTGGAAGCAGGTATTTAACTCATCCCCAGGAAATCAAGCCTGACAGAAATTCTGGTGAGCTGCTTGGCTACTGTGTTGAGACCGGTCTGCTCTCTTAGCATTTGTTTTGGCAAAGAATGTTTGAATGTTTACAGAGGACAGATGTTGGTCAAGTATGAGAGCTGTTGGTGGGAGGGAGAATCCATTTGGGATCCCATATGAAAAGGCCTGTCAAGGGTGTGAGCAGGCCTTAGAAGAGGGTAATCCAAAGTGAATCTGTGGATTCCTTAGGAGCTAAGAGGAAAGGCCAGAGTGGAGTGCATTCATTCAGGTCAAGGCAATCGCAGGTGAAAACAGCTGTGGGAACAGAAGTGTCCCTGTGAGAGTCAGCGTTCAAAGAAAGGCCACATCAAATACTCAAAATCATCTCACAACAGTATCAGCCAGATAAGAACCACCCTCTGCAGTTTTTGTTTTGTTTTGAGATGGAGTCTCACTCTCCTCCAGGCTGAAGTGCTGTGATGCGATCTCAGCTCACTGCAACCTCTGCCTCCCAAGTAACTGGGATTACAGGTGCACACCACCATGCCTGGCTAATTTTTTTGTATTTTTAGTAGAGATGGAGTTTCACCATGTTGACCAGGCTGGTCTCAAACTCCTGACCTCAAGTGGTCTAACCCGCCTTGGCCTCCCAAAGTGCTGGGATTACAGCAGAAGCCTGTAGAGGAGTCCTGTGCTGGACAGAAATGGCTTGGCTTTGTATCCTCTTTGTGCTCAGTCATTGGCTGGAAGCAGCCTGACAGAAGCAAGGTCCTGGTGAAAGCACCAGCTGGAGGCTACAGTTCAACTGTGCACTCCACAATAGGGTCTCCTGAAGACAGATCCGAACAGTGCAACTCCACGGCCTTTGTATCAGTCTGGGTCCAATGACAGCGTAGAAACCACACAGCAATTTAGTTTAATATAAAGAATTACTAAGCTGTGAGATGAGAATAATTACAAAGATGGAAAGAGAAGTCTAAAGGGTACCTTAGGGCTGAAGGAGAGTACTCAAGAAGGGGTTAATTTGGGAGGGGGGTTCAAACATTGGTGAACGAGATGGGATTGCAGCCTGCTAGGTGGCAGAGAAGTTTGACTCTATTTGCATGTCTGACTTTCCCTTGCATCTGACTACCCACCTCATTTCATCTGCATCCTAGCAGGTTGTTTCTGCTTGCCTAGAGACCGAGGGGTGGCCCTGGCCTAGGTTCTGGTGTGCTGCTGGGTTGCGTCTTCGTGTTCCTTCTACGCCAATGCCAGTAGTGAGTACTCTGCCCAGGCTGTGCCTTCTCAGAGCATGCAGTTCGTTGACTACCCTGAGCTCTGGCCCCAGCCAGTAACCCTATTAACATGGACACCATTGGTCTTTGTGAGCAGGCTTGTAACAACTTCCTACCCCCAAGCCTTGTACTGCTGTGTGGGGAAGTGGGCTTCCTGCCTCCTCACAACCATCTATGCACCTATCAGATTGGGCCCCTGATACTCCAGAAGGGTGTTTTATGTTTGCTAGATGACTGTGGACAAGCTCCGGCCTTGGCAACCACACCTTCTCCAAGGACATCTGAGTCCCCAGCCTTGTGAAGCCATTTAAGTTGTTCATACTTTGGGTATAATCTCACCCTAAGGGATTCTTTAGATTTCTCTTTTTCACTTTTATACTACTGTTACAGTTAATAGTTCTTTTTTGGGGGAAGGGTTTTTTTTTTAGATGGAGTCTCACTCTGTCGCCAGGCTGGAGTACAATGGCGCAATCTTGGCTCACTACAACCTCTTACTGCCTGGTTCAAGCAATTCTCCTGCCTCAGCCTCCCAAGTAGCTGGGATTACAGGCACGCACCACCACACCCAGCTAATTTTTGTATTTGTAGTAGAGATGGGATTTCACCATGTTGGCCAGGC
>NW_012109497.1:791849-799489 GCF_000951045.1 Mandrillus leucophaeus | reverse complement strand
TGAGACAGAGTCTTGCTCTGTCACTCAGGCTGGAGTGCAATGGCACAATCTTGGCTCACTGCAACCTCCACCTCCCGAGTTCAAGTGATTCTCCTGCCTTAGCCACCTGAATAGCTAGGATTATAGGTGCCTGCCACCACACCTGGCTAAGTTTTGTATTTTTAGTGGAGATGGGGTTTCACCATGTTGGCCAAGCTGCTCTTTGACCCCAAGTGATCCACCCACCTCCGTCTCCCCAGGTATGTAATCCCTACTGGGATTACAGGTGTGAGACACGGCGCCCAGCACTGGCCATGGGTAATTCAAAAAAAACTTTTTGGAGACATGTTCTGGCTATATTGCCTAGGCTGGTTCTTGGGAACAAGCCCCCCAAAATCTGGCCATAAACTGGCCCCAAAACGGGCCATAAAAAAAATCTCTGCAACACTGTAACATGTTCATGATGGCCATAACGCCAGTGCTGGAAGGTTGTGGGTTTACCTGAATGAGGGCAAGGAACACCTGGCCCGTGCAGGGTGGAAAACTGCTTAAAAGCATTCTTAAGCCACAAACAATAGCATGAACGATCTGTGCCTTAAGGATATGCTCCTGCTGCAGTTAACTAGCCCATTCCTTTGTTTCCCATAAGGGATACTTTTAGTTAATTTAATATCTATAGAAACAATGCTAATGACTGGCTTGCTGTTAATAAATACGTGGGTAAATCTCTGTTCTCTGTTCGGGGCTCTCAGCTCTGAAGGCTGTGAGACCCCTGATTTCCCACTTCACACCTTTATATTTCTGTGTGTGTGTCTTTAATTCCTCTAGCGCCGCTGGGTTAGGGTCTCCCCGACCGAGCTGGTCTTGGCACTGGTCTCAAACCCCTGGCTTCAAGCAATCTTCATGCCTCAGCCTCCCAAGTAATTGGGATTACAGGCACAAGCTAACATGCAAAACTTCTATAGTAAATAATAATTTGTATTAGATTTTTCTTGTTCAGGTTACTAGGTGGTTTCTCTCCTGATTGAAACCTGGCTGACACATTATCTCTTTCTAGGATGTACTTTTTCCCCCCATCTTCCCCCCTCTGACAAACTCCTGTTTATTCTTTAAGTTTCGGCTTTTAAAATTTAATTTAATTTTAGAGACAAGGTATTGCTATGTTGCCCTGGCTGATCTCGAACTCTTGAGCTCAAGTGATCCGCCAGCCTCAGCCTTTCAAAGTGCTGGGATTACAGGCCTGCACCACCATGCCCAGCCCTAAATCTCAGCTTTGACATCACTTCTGCATGTGCCTCTCTCCCTGACCTACCACCCTTCTCTTGACATGATGCTGTAGGCCCTCTCTGCTCCCCCTTAATGTGGCACTAAACATGAAATTTGCCTCCCTCCCTGAACTGAAGAATGACACATCTGTTGTTTCCTCACTGACTCTCACAGTACCTAGAATAAAGAAGGTTCCCAGAACATGTTTCTGTTTAGTGTTGTGGCCTCCTTACTGTGATCATCCCAGGTCTTGGATCTCCAGGAGATACAGGCAGATGGGCCTCAATACCCTTGAGCCCTTATGTTCTAATCATGGTTTAATTATAGTTTCATTATTCCTCAACAGATACAGCAGAATGCATGGGACGACACATTTCAAAGAATGAACCAGTTTTGGAAAAGGGTTTGATGAATTTCTTGGTAACTCTTAAAAGGAGAAAACGTGTGACAGCCTTGAACTGGAATTAAAGAGCTTTATCTGGCCGGGCACGGTGGCTCATACCTGTAATCCCAGCACTTTGGGAGGCCAAGGCGGGCGGATCACGAGGTCAGGAGATCGAGACCATCCTGGTTAACAAGGTGAAACCCCGTCTCTACTAAACAAAATACAAAAATTAGCTGGGGGTGGTGGCGGGCACCTGTAGTCCCAGCTACTCTGGACTTTTTGGGGATCCAGCATTTGGCTGACGAATTCAACACCTTAGAGCTGGCCTAACATAGTCCTTGAGTATCTCTGGTCTATACAAAAACACTATAGTCAACCAAATCTCTACAACTTACCTGGAGGGTGGTGTGTGATTCCTGTATCTGTCCAGACTGGTAATGTCTTTGGCTCTCATTTCAGGATGCATTAGGAAACGTCAGAGTCTTCTGTTCAGAGTCAGTCTTCTCCACATTTGAGTATTTTTTGTTTGTTTGTTTTTGTTTTTTGAGATGGAGTCTTGGTCTGTTACCCAGGCTACAGTGCAGTGGTGTGATCTCTGCTCACTGCCACCTCTGCCTCCCAGGTTCAGGCGTTTCTCCTGCCTCAGCCTCCCGAGTAGCTGGGACTACAGGCATGCGCCACCACGCCCAGCTAATTTTTGTATTTTTAGTACAGACGGGATTTCACCACGTTGGCCAGGCTGATCTCAAACTCCTGACCTTAGGTAATCCACCTGCCTCGGCCTCCCAGAGTGCTGGGACTTGACTAGCTTCATAGATCACCCTGGGGAATGTTGAGGAGACAACATAACTTTCTAGCTGGGCTAGTGTAGGAGGAAAATTCTTGGTGATGATAGTGGAAACCACTCTCCCACATCAAAACCATTTGATCTAGCTAAGCTGGAGAGGCCTGAGAAGTGTTGTTTTGTTTTTGCCCGTTTCTCTCTTGCCAATAAAGACCCCTGTTCTGGGGCCAGCCATCTCCTCCACAGGGACCCTAGAGCTGTCCAGAGCTATGGAGGTGCATTCCAGCAGCAATTTCTGCTGAGGCTCCAGACGCTTGGCATATGCGTTGCTAATTCCAATTTGTTGTCAAATTATTCAATCTAGGCTGGGCGCGGTGGCTCACACCTGTAATCCCAGCACTTTGGGAGGCTGAGATGGTAGCATCGTTTGAGCCCTGGAGTCGGAGACCAGCCTGGGCAACATGGCGAGACCCTGTCTCTACAAAAAATGCAAAAATAGCCGGGCGTGGTAGCGTGCGTCTGTAGTCTCAGCTACTCACGCGGGAGACTAAGGTGGGAGGGTCGTTGAGCCCAGGAGGTGGAGGCTGCAGTAAGCCGTGATTGCACCACTGCACTACAGTCTGGGCGACAGAGCGAGATTCTGTTGGGGGGGAAAAAAAAGAGAGATGTAACCTTGGAAAATTAAAAGCAAAAAATAGAACGTAAGACGGGGCCAAAGGCAGAGGGGTGGGGGAAGAAGGCATGCAGAAATGCGTTTTCATTTCTTCTGGAGAATGTGCATTGGTTTCTCCTCGTAAGTTTGCACTTAACACATATTGCCACGATCTCCGAAATCCTGTGCCCTCTGTTGTTGCATCTGTTAAGTTCTCATGGAGACCTGCTGGAACCCAAAGGGACGTGGAAGGGGAATAAACTGAGAGATACGGAGATTGAGAGAGTTTCTTAGGAGAGTTTTCTCGGATAAGAGGCCTTCAGCATCTTAAAACTCCACGCTACTCCAGTCCCAGTCATGCGTAAAGGCTGCTTCCCCATAGGCGCGAGGGTTGTTTTCGCAAACCTCCTGAACATTCAGCCAAACTCCCACCGACATTTGTTTGAATGGAACAATCTTTGAATTGACAGCAACGCAGGGCTACTCCCCAACAGCCTCCTAGATTTGCGAGGCCTGGGCCTTGCACATGCGCACGGACACCCTGGGGGGAGGGGCACTGGGCCTTCCTGCGCACGCGCATGGACCTTGCAGTCCGAGGCGCGCATGCGCACTTGTGTCTAGCGGCTTCGCTTGCTTGGTAACCCAGAGGGAAAGATTGGAAACCGCGGAGTTTCCTCTGGGAGGCCGCGGCCGGCCGGGGCTGACTTGCTATGTTGGGCTCCGGGGGCCGTTAAGAGCCGAGAGAGACATGAGGTGTCTCTGAAGCCCGGTCGCCTGGGCCATGAAGAAGATTTTTAGCAAGAAGGGCGAATCGCCCTTGGGCTCCTTCGCGCGGCGGCGGAGGAGCAGCGCGGGCAGCGGGGGCGAGCCCGGGGAGGGCGCCTACTCGCAGCCCGGCTACCACGTCCGAGACCGAGATCTCGGCAAGATTCACAAAGCTGCTACCGCGGGTAATGTGGCGAAAGTGCAGCAGATCCTTTTGCTCAGGAAGAATGGCTTGAACGATAGAGACAAGATGAACAGGTAATAGGAGTCGCAAGCCTGGACTGAATGCCACGGGGGTAGGCGGGCAGGAAGAGGGGCCTCGTTTGTGGGAGCCACCTGGGGCCTGGATCAGCCTCCCACGGGCTCCGCAGCCCCTGGGACGGTGACCACCTTGCGGGGCTCCAGCTCCCAGGCCGCCTTTCTGAGCAGAAAAAAAAAAAAACAGAACTCTAGCTGGTTTCCGATCCCCCCGAAATCCCCTTAGAACTTAAGTGACAATTTTAAAGTGAGTTAACGAACAAAAACACGTACAGCGTTTTATTTTTAATGTACACATTTAAGACATAATGTCATATACTTTATGGAAAAGTGCATAATGAGATAAGCAGTTTCCATAATACAGCAACTTCTGGGTTAAAAATTACTTCTATAAAATCTTTTATTCGTCAGGCGCGGTGGCTTGCGCCTGTAATCACAGCACTTTCGGAGGCTGAGGCGGGAGGATTGCTTGAGGCCAGGAGTTCAAGGCCAGTCTGGGCATTATAGCGAGGCCCTCCCTCACCCCCCGCCCATCTCTAATAGTCTCAGTTACTTGGAAGGCTGAGGCAGGGGCATCACTTGAGCCCAGGAGTTCTAGGCTGCAGTGAGGTATGTCAGTGACAGCAGAGCAAGACCCTATCTTTCAAAAAGAAAAAGAAAGAAAATGCGTTTAGGAAACAGATAGATTTGTTTTTGTTGGCATTGCTTAAGCAATCCATAGAATGGATTTTATGAATAAATGTCAGTGCATGATAATATGTGACCATTGAAAGTGGCAGTAGAGGCCAGGCGTGGTGGCTCACGCCTGTAAACCCAGCACTTTGGGAGACCAAGGCAGGTGGATATCCTGAGATCAGAAGTTCGAGACCAGCTTAGGCAACATGGTGAAACCCCGTCTCTGCTAAAAATACAAAAATTAGCCAGGCGTCGTGGCGGGAGCCTATAATCCCAGCTCCTCAGAAGACTGAGGCAGGAGAATCGCTTCAACCTGGGAGGCAGAGGTTGCAGTGAGCCAGGATTGCCACTGCACTCCAGCCTGGGCAACAAGAGCAAAACTCCGTCTCAAGAAAAAAAAAATGAAAAGAAAGTGGCAATAGATACAGAAGTATATTGGCATGTGAGGGTACACTTTGGTATCTCAAGTGGAAAAAAATCAGTTTGATTGTACAATATCAGTTTGATATGTATATACAGACTGGTCTTGTGTTAGCTGAAAATCTGTACAAAACGTGGCAAGATTTGTTATTTCTGGGCATTTGTATAATAAGTCAAACTTTTTCCTTTTTCTTTATGATTTCTGCAATGAGTATGTATAAAAGTTCTACTGAGAATTTATTGTTGATGACGTAATCCTTGGGAAAAGAGCAGGAATATGAATCTTGCACACATAAAAATAATTTCCCGCTTTTTTTTTTTTTTTTTGTGGATTGCTGTCGTCTGACAACTTTTATCCTTTTCAGAAGTAAAGGGGATCTTGGCTGGGTGCGGTGGCTCATGACTGGAATCCCAGCACTTTGGGAGGCCCAGGCAGGAGGATTGCTTGACCCAGGAGTTCGAAACTAGCCTGGGCAACATAGCAAGACCCTGTCTCTATTAAAAATGTAAGGTAAATCTGATCTTTTTTCTCGCCACCAAAAAGTAAGAAGATAAAAAGTAAAAAGAAAAGAAAAAGGGTATCTTTCTATCTGTATTTATAGTTTTTATGTATACATTTTACCATATATGTTTTTATTATAGATTTATTATATATGCAAACAGGTGCAATCATTTTATTTTAGTTGTGTCCTCATGACAATAAAAATACCGAATATAAATGATAATTAGGCCGGATTCAATGGCTTACGCCTGTAATCCCAGCACTTTGGGAGGCTGAGGAGGGCAGATCACTTGAGTCCAGGAGTTGGAGACCAGCCTGGCCAACATGGTGAAACCCTTCTGTACTAAAAGTACAAATATTAGCCAGGTGCGGCGGTACACACCTGTAGTCTCAGCTACTTGAGAGACTGAGGCAGGCAGTAGAATAGCGTGAACCTGGGAGGTGGAGGGTACAGTGAGCCGAGATTGCACTCTGCAATCCACCCTAGGCGACAGCGAGACTGCATCTCAAAAAATAAATAAATAAATAAATAAATATTATTGCAAAGAATAAAAGAATTGCTCTACTTTATAAGAATTTTATTTAAAAATATTGAACTCCCTAACGATTTTTCCATTCTTTCAATCCATTTATTCATCAAACATAACCTGAATACCTGTTATGTAGCAGACATAGTCTACTATCTCTCTTTTTTTTTTTTTTTTTGAGACAGAGTCTCCCTCTGTCACCGAGGCTGGAGTGCAATGGCCAGATCTCAGCTAACTGCAACCTCTGCCTCCCAGGTTCAAGTGATTCTCCTGCTTCAGTCTCCCGAGTAGCTGGGATGGCTAAATTTTTTTGTGTGTGTGTATTTTTTGTATTTTTAGTAGAGACAGGGTTTCACTGTGTTAGCCAGGATGGTCTCGATCTCCTGACCTCGTGATCTGCCCGCCTCAGCCTCCCAAAGTGCTGAGATTACAGGTGTGGGCCACCGTGCCTGGCCTATTTTTTTGTTGTTGTTGTTGAGATGGAGTCTCGCTTCTTCGCCCAGGTTGGAGTGCAGTGGTGTGATCTCGGCTCAGTGCAACCTCCACCTCCTGGATTCAAGCAGTTCTCCTACCTCAGCCTCCCCAGTAGCTGGGATTACAGGCACGTGCCACCTTGCCTGGCTAATTTTTATATTTTTAGTAGAGATGGGGTTCTGCCATGTTGGCCAGGCTGGTCTTGAACTCCTGACCTCAAGTGATCTGCCTGCCTTGGCCTCCCAAAGTGTTGGGATTACAGGCATGAGCCACCGCACCCAGCAACAGAGTCTACTATCTCTCATGACCTTTCCATCCTTAAAACCTTTATGTTTACATACCTGCCCAGCCTGAGCAAGTTGAGAGATTTAAAATTAGACTATTAGGGCAATCTCAGTTGAAGCTTTTCCTCCCTCCTCTTATTTATTTATTTTTTTGAGAAGAAATCATGCTCTGACACCCAGGCTGGAGTAAAGTGGTGTGATCTTGGCTCACTGCAACTTCACCACCGGGGTTCAAGTGATTCTTCTACCTCAGCCCCCCGAATAGCTGGGATTACAGGCACATGCCACTATGTCCGGCTAATTTTTGTATTTTTAGCAGAGATGGGGTTTTACCATGTTGGTCAGGCTGATCTTGAACTCCTGACCTCAAATGATCTGCCTGCCTCGGCCTCCCAAAGTGTTGGGATTACAGGCGTGAGCCACTGCGCCCAGCCCCTCTTTTTAAACAAAAGTGTTTCTGAAGGTAGGAAATTATAAGAGATAACATTTAACTGTCCTTTTGAAAATGTATGTCTTAAACACTAATATTAGTCATTGGAGGCCGGGCGCGGTGGCTCAAGCCTGTAATCCCAGCACTTTGGGAGGCCGAAATGGGCGGATCACGAGGTCAGGAGATTGAGACCATCCTGGCTAACACAGTGAAACCCCATCTCTACTAAAAAAAAAAAA
>NW_012109497.1:782138-791144 GCF_000951045.1 Mandrillus leucophaeus | reverse complement strand
GTTAGCCAGGATGGTCTTGATATCCTGACCTCGTGATCCGCCCGTCTCGGCCTCCCAAAGTGCTGGGATTACAGGCTTGAGCCACCGCGCCCGGCCCTTTTTAAGTTTTTTTGTAGAGATGGGGTCTCACTGTGTTGCCCAGGCTGGTCTCAAACTCTTGGACCCAAGCAGTCATCCTACCTCAGCCTCCCAAAGTTCTGGGATTCAGGCATGAGCCACCATGCCTGGCCTTATCTCTGGTCTTTAAAACATAGTGTCAACTAGGTATAATTGTATCATTTCATTTAATTAAACATTTTTGTTAAACAGTAGTAATGGTAATTATATCTAAGAATTATTGAGCTCTTATTTGTGCTACGAACTGT
This sequence comes from Mandrillus leucophaeus, assembly GCF_000951045.1. Lineage (NCBI taxonomy): Eukaryota > Metazoa > Chordata > Mammalia > Primates > Cercopithecidae > Mandrillus > Mandrillus leucophaeus. The sequence goes on along the minus strand of NW_012109497.1, from coordinate 790,779 downwards.
TCTAAACATTTTGCATAGATTCTCATTTAAGCATCCCAGTGGTGTCCTATGAGATAGTTACTATTTTGATCCCCATTTTATTGATGAGGAAACTGAGGCACTTACTAAGCCGTAATGAGTAAATGACAGAGCTTAAAGTAGGATTCAACCCCAAGTTGAACTGAATCCAAAGGTCAAGCCTTTTCTATTCAAATAGGTTGCTCTTTCATTAATGTGGTGAGTAGTAAGAGCTAATCAGTATTGTACTTTTTTCAGGAGAAAATTAAATACTTGTTTTGAAGGCAGAGGATTAACATATGTATTAGTCTGTTCCCATGCTGCCAATAAAGCCATACCCTTTATTATATGGGTAATTTATGAAGGAAAGAGGTTTAATTAACTCACAGTTCAGCCTGGTTGGGGAGGCCTCAGGAAACTTACGATCATGGGGGAAGGAGAAGCAAGCATGTCCTTAACATGGTGTCCGCAAGGAGAAGTGCCAAGCAAAAGGGGGAAAAGCCCCTTATGAAACCGTCAGATACTGTGAAACCTCACTATCACAAGAGCAGCAGCACAGGGGAACCACCCCCCCATAATTCAGTTACCTCCCACTGAGTCCCCCTCACCACACGTAGGGATCATGGGAACTGCAATTTAGGATTTGGTTGGGGACACAGCCAAACTGTATCAACATGCTATTTAATGTTTATAGTTTTATGAATCATTGTATGTTTTGAGACAGTGGACTACACTTTGCCAACAAGTCCTCTCACTCTCATAGGACTGCTCTACACCTGTCTCTTATACACATCTAGATGTGTATAAGAGACAGGCTCTACATTTGGCCTGTGCCAATGGTCATCCAGAAGTAGTAACTCTCCTGGTGGACAGAAAATGCCAGCTGAACGTCTGTGACAACGAAAACAGGACAGCTCTGATGAAGGTATATAGTAGCCAGCTCTTTCAGCATGAGATGGATTTGACTTAAATACATAGAATGAAAATGAATTTATCTCATTAAAATATAACTAATTGGTGAAACCTGTGGTGTGTTTATTTTGCATTCCTAGAATTTATGATCTGTTTCTTGGTCTAATACTGGCAGGCTGTACAATGCCAGGAAGAGGAATGTGCAACTATTCTACTAGAACATGGTGCTGATCCAAATCTTGCCGATGTCCATGGCAACACTGCTCTCCACTATGCTATCTATAATGAGGACATACCAGTAGCAACAAAGCTGCTTTTGTATGATGCAAATATTGAAGCAAAAAACAAGGTATAGATCAACCAACTTTATTTTTACAATATTTGAAATACATTTGTTTCAACAGCAACATATGTAAGGGTTAGTTTTCCATATTTGGAAGCGCAAGCATTCCCTCAATGAAAGTATTTTAAAATAACTTGTCTAAGATTTTACTTTAAATGTTTATACTTATTAGGCAGTGCACCTTTTTTTATGCATTTATTATAAATACTTGTGAAGACACAATTTGTTACAGGCAAATCTTTTTTTGTTTGTTTGTTTCTTTTTTTTTTTTGAGACAGAGTCTTGCTCTGTCTCCCAGGCTGAAGTGCAAAGGCACGATCTCGGCTCATTGCAACCTCTGCCTCTGCCTCCTGGGTTCAAGCAATTCTCCTGCCTCAGCCTCCCGAGTAGCTGGGATTACAGGCACCCACCACCATGTCTGGCTAATTTTTGTATTTTTAATAGAGATGGGGTTTTGCCATGTTGGCCAGGCTGGTCTTGAACTCCTGACCTCAGGTGATCCGCCCACCTCGACCTCCCAAAGTGCTGGTATTACAGGCGTGAGCCACTGTGCCCAGCCTAGAAACTCTTGGTTTTGATGGGAAACAATACAGTAAATACAATATGCCATGCCAAATGGTGTGATAGAAGCAAATATTCTTAGAACCGGTAAACGTTTGAAGTGAGTTTTGGAGATGACTGGAGTTCATGTGGTGAGGCAGAGGAGGGGTGTTTCAAGGGAAGCAAGTGTTTTTTATTTGTTTTCTATTTTATATGTTTCAATTCATAGGATCTGACATAGGGTTTTCAGTTCAGCCAAGAAATATGTCATTTTATGCATTTTAAATTATTTTTGCTGTCTCACAGGATGACCTCACACCACTTCTACTTGCAGTAAATGGAAAAAAGCAGCAAATGGTGGAATTTTTAATAAAGAAAAAAGCAAATGTAAATGCAGTGGATAAGTTGGAAAGGTACAGTAGCTGGTTTTGTTTTGTTTTTTTTAAACCTGTGTGTTTAAAAGGTGTTTTAGATCTGCGTTTTGCATGTTACAGATTTTTTAAACCTGCTGGTTGTTCTTGAGGGGCAACAGTGATTCTGTTGCTGTTTCTCACTCAAGTCAGAAATACTAATAAGAAGGTTAACGTAATTATGGGGATATAGTGACAAATAGCAACACAAATCAGGTAGTAAAGCAGTTGCTTGGATTGGGCAATATAAAAGGCTATACAGTAGGATTCCTCTTCTCATAATATTGACTGATGTTTGTTATTTGTAAACGCATGTTTTTGGCCATGTGATCTGTTAGCTAAAGAGGTTTCTTACCAGTTCTATAAGTTTTATAAAATGTAGACTTTAACTTTTAGTTTACTTTTTTTTTTTTTTTTTTTGACATGTAGTCTCCCTGTGTCACCCAGGCTGGAGTGCAGTGGCGCAATCTAGGCTCACTGCAACCTCCGCCTCCCAGGTTCAAGCGATTCTCATGTCTCAACCTCCTGAGTAACTGGAATTACAGGCATGCACCACCGTGCCTGGCTAATTTTCGTATTTTTTTTCTTTCAGTTGAGACAGGATTTCACGATGTTGGTCAGGCTGGTCTCGAACTCCTGACCTCGTGATACGCCCACCTTGGCCTCCCAAAGTGTTGGGATTACAGGTGTAAGCTACTGCGCCCGGCAACTTTTTAACTCAATATTGAACTTCTTAACCCTTTTATGGTGATGTTCTAACCTCTGTTTATGCGCTTTTCCTTCAGAAATGCTGTATTAAACATCAATAGCAGTTTGAAATCATTTTTTTGGGTGCCTCTTGGCTTTAAGTTGCTGTGTTCTTTGAAGAATACTTAAGTTATCCCTAGGTGACTATTGATTGCTATTACCAGATACTATCGTTTCATTATTTTTTTCCTTTTCTATTTTTAGTATATTTTGATGTTTTTATTTTTAATTGGTATGGGCAAAGGGAAGAAAGACAGTTTTAATTGGATAAACTTTTCCTTTATTGAAGACAAGCCATAGATGGGTGATAAAGAGAAAAGAGGCTTTAAATTCACACAAGAGTGGATTTAATTCCTTGCTTTCCCACTTGTTAAGTGTGTAAGCTTGGGGAACTTACTTATCACCAAATGTTTTCTGATATGAAAAGGGGGATACTAAATATATCTCAAGGTGGTTGTATTTAAGTAAGATTATATAGCATTTAATTCGGTGCCTAGCCCACGCTTATTGGCATCATTAGCTGAAACTGTGACTCCTATTATTACCTTTATTGTTATTATTATTTGAGACAAAGTCTGGCTCTGTCACCCAGGCTGGAGTGCAGTGGTGCCATCTTGGCTCACTGCAATGTCCACCTCTCGGGCTCAAGCAATCCTCCTGCCTTAGTCTCCCGACTAGCTGGGACTATAGGCATGTGCCACCACACCCAGCTAAGTTTTGTATTTTTGTAGAGATGGGATTTCGCCATATTACCCAGGCTGGCCTCGAACTCCTGGGCTGTAGTGATCTACCCATCTCGGCCTCCCGAAGTGCTTGGATTATAGGCATGAGCTGCCACACCTGGCCACCATTATTAGTAATATTGTTTTAAGCCTGCAGGTGGCTCTTACCTGACCCTTAGCTGACTTTCAATTGTAATGTATTATATCAGACTGGAGAAGAAATGGAGAATTCTTCATTTAAATCTTTGCCTACTTTAGATAAGTAAACTCAGCATAGGTTTTTGCCATCAAAGGGCTTCTATATAATACCCCAGTGAGACAAGAGGCCTCTTTTTTGTCCCATCCTTTTAGCCTTGGTGGTAATTTAAAGATGAGCACGCAAGATGCTTATGTCTGTTAGTAGAAGTAGTTAATTCTACACAGACAGGCAAGATACTAAATTGGTAAAGTATATCAAATTATCTGTGTACATAACTTTATTAAAGTTCCTGGGATGAAATTATATCTCTTATTTTATTTATTTTTATTTATCTTTTCTGCCCTTGCTGTGATCAGTTAGTTCAGTAATAAGGGACAATTCTGTTATCTAGTTTAATGAGATGCTATATTTATAAGTGAATTCAGTTACAAATTATGAAATTTACTGAGATTGGAAACCACAAAGAATAGAATAACTAATAACCAAAATTAGGACTTAGTAATATTTTCTGAAAGTGGTAACATTTGAATATTAGAACCTTTGGAGAAATGTTTAATTGGGTTTTGTTTGGGATTCCAAAATAGTTTCAGCAAGAAAATTCAGGAACAAATTATTCCATTTCTTTACTATTTCTCTGAGCATTTAAAAAGTGTTATCTTGTTAAATCTTTATAACCGTAGTGAAATAAGGCAGTGAAATCCTTATTTTTTAGAAGACGTTGAGCCTAAGAGGAACATCTTGTCCAAAAACAAATAGCTGTTGGTTACAGAGCTAGGACTTCTTCTGGGTTCAGAACACTTTCCATTATGTCAAGCTAACTCTAGTTAATTTGCTGAGCTATACTGCCCTTACTTCATAACTATTTCACCTTACTGTTTTTCTTCTTTAATGTGAAGCTTAATAAGAAGTTTGGGCCAGGTACAGTGGCTCACGCCTGTAATCCCAGCACTTTGGGAGGCCGAGGCAGGCGAATCACGAGGTCAGGAGTTCAAGACTAGCCTGTCTAACATGGTGAAACCCTGTCTCTACTAAAAATACAAAAAATTAGCTGAACTTAGTGACGGGCGCCTGTAATCCCAGCTACTCGGGAGGCTGAGGCAGGAGAATCACTTGAACCTGGGAGGCGGAGGTTGCAGTAAGCCGAGATCATACCACTGCATTCCCGCCTGAGCAACAGAGTAAGACTCTGTCTCAAAAAAAAAAAAAAAGAAAGTTTGTAGAGCTTACATATTTGAAGTGTATGTGATAATTAAAGTTCTGCTGTTAGCTCTGATATTGACTGAAATACTCTTAAGATTTTGAGATATTTGGTAAATTTTTTTTGTATCAGTATTAAAATAATTTTATATATTACATTTTTCTATACATAGCAGTCACCAACTAATTTCAGAATATAAAGAAGAAAGGATACCTAAAAATTCTTCTCAAAATAGTAATTCAGGTAAGACTTCTGATAGTGAATTATTCTTGGTAAATACCATGGATAAAAAAGTAGAAATAAGGAAGTGTTGATCACAGAAAAGCAGTTAAAAAAAATCAGTGAATAAGGTACATGTGTATTTTTTCTTAATTTCTCTTAGTAATCTAGAATTCAGAATTATTTAAGAAGTTACTTGTAGTTATTTATTATGTCAAACGGTACTACCTGAAAAAAATTCATTTACTTAGTTATCATTTCTAAATTCCTATATGAAATTTTTGTATAAATAGGAAAAAAGGTTTTTAAGTTAGTATGTTGTGTATTTCCTTTATAATCACATTGTAATGAACTAGACTTGTTATAAAAAAATGGATATTCTATTTAATTTTTATAATAAATGGTTTGTGTTTATTAAATGAATATTAATTACAGTTGACCCTTGAGCAATGTGCATGTTAGGACTGGTGATCCCTGTGCAGCTGAAAATCTGCATTAACTTTCGACTCCCCCCAAAACTTAACTACTAATTGCCTACTGTTGACTGCAAGCCTTATGATAATATAGTCAATTAACATGTATTACATATACGTATTATATAATGTATTATAGTAAAGTAAGCTACAAGAAAGAAATTATGATTAAGAAAATCATTAAAGAAGAAAAAATGTATTTACTACTCATTGAGTGGAAGTTGATTATCATAGAGGTCTTCATCCTGCTTGTCAACATGTTGAGTAGACTGAGAAGTAGGAGGAAGAGGAGAGGTTGGTCCTGCTGTCTTGGGCTGGCAGAGGTGAAGAAGTCCACATATAGGTGGACTTGTGCAGTTCAAACCTGTATTGTTCACGTGTCATTACATAGTGATTTGTGTCACTAAAAATTAACTATCTTTAAAAGTGGGAACTCAACAGTATCTTTCTGGTACCATAAACAAATGGCAGTAAGAACTGCAGAACTTAGCCAGTGTGCACCAATACCAATAGGAAATTATTTTTTAAAGATACTGAATACAGAAGTCAGAAAAGCAATTCCTTGTTGAGAAGCACAAGTCATATTACTTACTCTTAAACTAACAAAATCTCATTATTACTGATTTTATTCAACCTAAGTTGAAATAGGATGCTTCTGGCCAGGTGCGGTGGCTCACACCTATAATCCCAGCACTTTCAGAGGCCTAGGCAGGCGGATTATGAGGTTAGGAGTTCAACACCAGCCTGGCCAATATGGTGAAACCTTGTCTCTACTAAAAATACAAAACTTAGCTGGGTGTGGTGACACGCACCTGTAATCCCAGCTACTCAGGAGGCAGAGGCAGGAGAATGGCTTGAACCAGGAGGCGGATGTTGCAGTGAGCCAAGATTGCATCACTGCACTCCAGCCTGGGTGACAGAATGAGACTCCATCTCAAAAAAAAAAAAAAAAGGTGTGTTCTTCTGTCTGCTGGATAATTGTGATAACAGTAATTTTATTAGAATAAAACACTCCGTTATCATTAGCTAAAAGATTATCATGATGAATATTCAAATATCTCAACTCTGGGCTCAATGAATTATAATGAAAGTACAAAAATATCCAATGGGAGACTCTAAAAAAAAAAAAAGTACAGAAATGTTTTTTTGGTTTTTTTTTTTCAAGATGGAGTTTCACTCTTGTTGCCCAGGCTGGAGTGCAATGGTGCGATCTCGGCTCACTGCAGCCTCCGCATCCCAGGTTCAAGCGGTTCTCCTGCCTCAGCCTCAGCCTCCCGAGTAGCCGAGATTACAGGCACCTGCCACCACGCCCGGCCAATTTTTGTATTTTTAGTAGAGACGCAGATTCACCATGTTGGCCAGGCTGGTCTCAAACTCCTGACCTTAGGTGATCTGCCCACCTTGGCCTCCCAAAGTGTTGGGATTACAGGCTTGAGACACTGTGCCCGGTCAGAAATGTTTCACCATGACAAAAATGGTACTGTGCTACCTGGATGTGACATTGAATGCACTGTATAATCTGAACTGCATGAAGACACATTTAATTTAGTACATATTTATCAAAGAACTTTTATAGGTTAGGTTTTGCAAGTTGCAAGAAACATGACTATGGAACAGATATAGTTTTGGTCTTTAAAGTTTTCATAATAGAATAGAGCTGTTCTATTTCATTTGTGGTTTTTCAGTGAAAACGTAACTGATTTCTAGAATTGTTTACTTAGCAAATAACTGTCAAGTATCTTTTAGGTACTAAGCATTTTTCTAGTGTTACAGAATGCAAACATTTTATTTCTTTTCTTTGCTCTTGTTGCCCAGGCTGGAGTGCAGTGGTGTAATCTTGGCTTGGCTCACTGCAACCTCCGCCTCCCAGGTTCAAGCAATTCTCCTCCCTCAGCCTCTCAGGTAGCTGGGATTACAGGCATGTACCACCACACCCGGCTAATTTTGTATTTTTAGTAGAGATGGGGTTTCACCAAGTTGGTTAGGCTGGTCTCGAACTCCTGATCTCAGGTGATCCACCCATCTTGGCCTCCCAAAATGCTGGGATTACAGGTGTAAGCCACCATGCCCAGCTTCCTTTTTTTTTTTTCCAAATCCACATCAGCTAACCACAAAATACAAACATTTAAAAAATAGAGTCAGGTGCTTATTATGATCATTGTAATTTTTATTGTTTACTACTTTATTCAGTGCTTTTTGTGTGCCAGATGCCCTCTGGGAGCTTCTAATTATCATTTATTCTGTATTTATTATGTATTTTTATGTGCCAGACACTTTATGGTAAAGAATTAAAGTTTTAAAACAGTGGGTGGGATATAAGGTAAGCATGCAGAGTGAGTGGAAGTTTGCCAGGTACAAAGTCAGAAGAATGATCCTTAACAGAAGGAACAACTGACAAGATTCCATGCTTGGCAGAAGGAACAGCAAATCTAAAGCTAAGACACTTGAGTGAACTTCACAAGGGTTTATGGGTGTTCAGTTTTGCTAGTGCAAAAAGTGTAATATGGAAGTGGTTGGGAATGTGGTGAATACCTAGCTAAGGCAAACTTATGAAAGACTTTTTTAATAGTTCAGCGTAGGTCTTAGCCTGTAGGCCATGGGAAATTTATCAGTTAAAATGCTTTTGGCTGCAAATAATGGGTGACCTAACTAGAAGTGCTAAAATAATAAGAACCATAGTTGTTTTGGTGGTTCAATGATGTCATTGGATCCCACTTGTTGTCCCTCTTTTAGCTATGCCCTTGGCAGTGTTTTTGTTCATATCTCCCTTCATGGTTGGCTAAGTAGCAGCAGCTCCAAACATCATGTTCTCACAAAAGTATAGATCTAACAGCTAGAAGGACTGCTTTTCTTTACGTTTCTTTTTTTTTTTTTTTAAGAC
>NW_012109497.1:758104-780953 GCF_000951045.1 Mandrillus leucophaeus | reverse complement strand
GGTTTTGGGCTTTGCAGATAAATATACCCGTTTACAGCACTGGATGGTGGAGTCTGGGCCACACACAGATACACAAAAATAAAATCACCATTTCTATGGAACTCACTCTTTTTTTTTTTTTTTTAAGTTGGAGTTTCACTCTTGTTGCCCAGGCTGGAGTGCAATAGCGTGATCTTGGCTCACTGCAACCTCCGCTTTCTGGGTTCAAGCGATTCTCCTGCCTTAGCCTCCTGAGTAGCTGGGATTACAGGTGCATGCCACCATGCCTAGCTAATGTTTGTATTTTTAGTAGAGATGGGTTTTCTCCATGTTGGTCAGGCTGGTCTTGAACTCCTGGCCTCATGATCTGCCTGCCTCGGCCTCCCAAAGTGCTGGGATTACAGGTGTGAGCCACTGTGCCCGGCCTAGGCCATGTAGTCTTTGTCGTAGCTATGCAACCCTGCCATTGTAAGGTGAAAGCAGTCATAGATTATATGTAAGTTAATAACATGACTGTGCTTTAGTAAACCTTTATTTACAAAACCATATGGCTGGCTGGAATTGGCTTGTGGCCTCTAGTTTGCTGGTCCCTCATATATACAGGATAGATGGAAGGTAAGCACGTAAAGAGATTGGGAAACAAAGGAAGCTTTTGCAGCAGTCAGTCATAGTTTCCTTGTCACTAATCCTTGGACTGGTATTCATCCATTATGAGGTTTTCACCATCCATGGTGAAATACATACAGTTAGGAAGCTCAGTTTATTTATTTTATTTTGTTTATTCTTTTAGAGATGAGGTCTCACTATGTTAGGCCAGGCTGGTCTCAAACTCCTGGCCTCAAGCGATCCTCCTGCCTTGGCCTCCCAAAGTGCTGGGATTATATGCATGAGGCACCATACCTGGCCAGTTTATTCATTTTAAAATGTTGGTCTTTTTCTTCATGTTACGACTTTTTAATTAGTTTTGCTTAGATTTTTTTTTTTCATTTAAGAAATAACATTTAAAGTGCATGGGTTTTTTTTTTTTTCTTTGTGAAAGCCATCAGTTCAGAGTCCATGTTTAACTAGGAAATATAAACATATTAAGTAAATAACACATTAAGTAAATGTGTTTATATTTCCAGGGGTAGTGGAAATGTAAGGCAGAGGCAGAAAAGCGGTACAGTTAAAAGGATTTAGTGATTATTGAGTGTAAAAAGTTAGGGGGCAGAGAGGAATCTCAGATGATTCGTAGGTTTCCAGGTTGTGCACAAGCATTTAAACTGGACACCAGGAGTAGGAAATTGTCAGGTGAGTAGAGAAGACTGGCAGGTCTTCAGGGAAGATTAACTTTTTTCTATAATGTGAGTTTAATGGAATATTTATGTAGGATATTAATTCTATTATAGTCTCCAGATATGGTCCCAGAGGGATACTTTGTAACAAAGCATCAGTCTTATGCTTTAAATTATATATATTTTTCTATTGTTGATTTAAAATGTGTTTTACTTTTCTCTTTAATAGTGGATGAGAGCTCTGAAGACTCCTTAAGCAGGTAGTATCTTACAGATTTTAAAAAATACATTTAAAGGAATACGGAGAAAAGAAACTGTCTGTTGAGTGCTCTACTCTGGACTAGACACCATATTATGTGCTTCTCCATATAGTTATCCCAACAGCTTTGCAAAGTATCTGTGCTATTATAACCCAACTGTGTGGTTCAGAGAGGTTGATTAATTGGCCCATGACATCACAGTTAGCAAGCACCCGACCCATGATTTGACTTAGCCTGCTTGGCTCCCAAATCCTTTCTCCTGCCCCTCAACATAGATTGATAGAGACCTGTAGCACTGGATCAAGGTACAGGTCCAAATCAGATCAATTCAGAGACCTTCATTTAGTTATGTGTTAACTCTCAGAGTTTTTCTTAGGGGCCTGGTTAATCCAACAATTTGTCCTAATATGTTTGATAATTGCAGTGGTAACTACTTTGATTTTATCATCAAATGTTTTAGGCCAGATCTCACTTAGCTGTGGCCACAGGGCCATACATTTTACATAAGCAGACCACGCAAGTCCTAGGAAGGAATTATTTTACTGAAGGTGAAGGCTATCTACCTGTAGACCATATTGTGTTAATTGTATTTAGCATGTAGTTAGAGGATATTTCAGATTTATTTCTCTACCTACTGACTTCCCAGTTTGGTTTTCCCTTTAGGCTAGTACTGCAGCTCCATCAGAGTTGCTAGAAAGGATATGATTTTGTTTCTCTCTCTTTCTTTTTTAAATGACTGCATAGGACCAGGCGTGGTGGCTCATGCCTGTAATCCCAGCACTTTGGGAGGCTGAAGCGGGCAGATCACGAGGTCAGGAGATCGAGACCAGCCTGGCTAACATGGTGAAACCCTGTCTCTACTAAAAATACAAAAAATTAGCCAGGCATGGTGGCATGTGCCTGTTGTCCCAGCTACTCAGGAAGCTGAGACAGGAGAATCGCTTGAACCTGGGAGGCAGAGGTTACAGTGAGCCAAGATTGTACCACTGCACTCCAGCCTTGGTGACCGCACGGGACTGCATCTCAAAAAAAACGAAAAAAAAATCAAACAAAAAAAAAACCAAACAAAAAAACTGCATAGTATTCTATGGTATATTTATACCACATATTCTTTATCCAGCCAACTGTGTTCTATTATTTTTTTCCATTTCTGCCAGCTGTATTCCCCATTTTCCTATCAACAGAATCAAAGCACCTAGAATTTCAGGATTTTAAGGAACCAGACTAATCAGAATGCTATCTAGTACTTCAGTCTGTGTTTAACATTTTGGTCAAATGGTTCCGATGAAGAACCTAAAACTCAGATTAAGGGGATTTATTTGGATATGATATTCGAACTCATTTCAGAGGCTAGTACTCTTCCTTCTTTATCATCCTACAGGTTAATATTTTAATAATAGAAAGGGTGAGTGGATCTAGTGAACACAGTGGAAGAGGAAAGAATGAAATTAGCAGAGGGAGGCCAAGTTTGAAGAGAAACAATACTGGGTTGGATAGGAACAGGGCTTTTGGAAAAGAGATCAGAATATTGGGGTTTCTGACAAGTTCGATAATGATAAATTATAGGAATGAAGGATACAGGATGTTGGGAATTACCTAGAAAGGCATATTAAAATAGGGAGTTCAGGGGAGTCCTGAACAGGTTGTTGCTTTTCTTGTATAATTGGAAGAACCGACAAACTCTCAGGGTTTCTACTGAAAAATGTTAAAATAATATGAGCCACTGGGAAGAGTCTACAGCCAATAGGAATGTGCTGTGACTACTTCTGCCTCAACTTATAGAGTGATGGCTTTGAGCCCCTCAAGTACTTTGGAGCTGGAGGCTGCTGAACTCCATAGATCTGTGGCCCAGGGCAGGTGTCCCCTCACCTCTGCCTCTTTTCCCAATTCTCTGATGTCCTTCTCATGGACATGTAGGGTAGGGCAGGAGTAAGATTGGCTGGCAAGTCAGTCACAGAGTTACCCAACTCACAGAGTTGGTAGTTGGTAACATGCCTTTGCTGGTGGCAGATGACGGAGACTCCATTTAGCTTGTTTTCCAGGAGCAGAGAAATAGAGAGCTCCTACTCTTGGGCATTTGAGACCATCCTTTCAGGAATTTGTGCTTTCATAGGCTGAAGACTTAAAGGTTGGAGATGCTATGGAGCCCTGCAAAAGAGGGATCTGTAAGTGGGAGCTCATAGGAAGGAAGGTGTTTAGATAGTACTTAGGGAAATACAGGTACAACTACCAGGACTCTTTCTCCAGCAGTCTTTCTCTTTGGGTATCTGAGTGCCTATAAATATTTTTAAGGGCTTGCTAGTTTAAGGCAGGACCTCTATAGGGAAAATAATTGGATTTTATAACCTTTAATGTTTTAGTATTTCTGGTGTGAGTAGTCCCAACAACAGCATATACATTTGTGTTTTGACTTTTGCCCATCTAGCTTTCAAACATTTCAGACATTGCAGGGGACTCCCTATACTGTTTTAGGGTGAAGGAAAACAGTGAGGCCTTAAGTGGTTTTCATGTTGAAGAACCAAGACTGCCGTTTTTGAGTGACACAGATTAGTCTTTGAACTGGAGATAGATATGTGGAGAAGGGACAGTGTATCTTTCTACCTTGTTTTATTTATTTATTTATTTTATTATTATTATTATTATTGTTGTTGTTGTTGTTTTTGAGACAAAGTCTTGCACTGTTGCCCAGGCTGGAGTGCAACGGCACGATCTCAGCTCACTGCAACCTCCACTTCCCGGGTTCACACAATTCTCCTGCCTCTGCCTCCCAAGTAGCTGCGACCACAGGTGCACACCACCAAACCTGGCTAATTCTTTGTATTTTTAGTAGAGATGGGGTTTCACTATCTTGGCCAGACTGGCCTTGAACTCCTGACCTCATGATCTGCCCGCCTTGGCCTCCCAAAGTGCTGGGATTATAGGGATGAGCCACTGCGCCCAGCCTATTTATTTATTTTTATTTTTTGAGACAGTGTGTCACCCAGGCTGGAGTGCAGTGGCATGATCTTGGCTCACTGCAATCTCTGCCTCCCAGGTTCAAGCGATTCTCTTGCCCCAGCCTCCTTAGTAGCTGGGATTACAGACATGTGCCACCAGGCCTGGTTAATTTTTGTATTTTAGTAGAGACAGGGTTTCGCCATGTTGGCCAGGCTGGTCTCGAACTCCTGGGCTCAAGTTATCTGCCTGCCTCCACCTCCCAAAGTTCTGGAATTACAGGCACGAGCCACCGCATCTGGTCTCCACCTTGTTTTAGATTTATCAGATTTGTGCTGGTTCAGGTAACCAAAGTTAAATCAGCTATTAATTGGATTTTCAGTTCAGCCTTCAGGACAATTTGTGAAGACAAAGTATTCCCAGGCTCTGCCAATGTCTTGGCTGTCACTATTAGTTAAAGAACTAAGGTTGAGTCTTTACTGAATGTTTTATAGTTTCGGAGAGGTAGAGGTAGCAATAGGTAACTAAAATAGTTTTCAAAAACAAGGTCAAATTTTAATTAGATCAAGAAGCATCATTTAATATACAGATAGTTGACCTTTCACCAGGGTTTTGTTTTTTTGGAGGGGGCATCCAGATCGAAAATTGTAAGCTGGTTTTTGTTTTGTTTTGTTTTTAAAGAAATGAATTCACTCATTTTTATATATTTTTGTTCTAAAGGCTTTCTGGCAAACCAGGCGTTGATGATTCATGGCCTACCTCAGATGATGAAGACCTCAATTTTGATACCAAGGTAAAGTGCTCTCTCATGAACTTAATTTTCTTACGCTGAATCTAGTTTCATATAGTATTCTCTTAAAATTTAGCAGTGGTCTACTTACTACTGTTTTCTGTTTGTAATGGAAAGGTGGTCAGAGGAAGCCATTTTATAGAAATATGGCCAGTTGAATTCTTTTTTTTTTTTTTTACTTTGGTAAATAACAAAGGATTGATAAATAATTTGAGGGAGTGGGGATTGCAAAAAAAGAATATTCTGGAAAATACATAGTGACAGGAAAATTATATTGGGAAAAGTTTTCCTATAATAGAGGAAATATGAAATTTGGTCAAAGTTTATATGGATAAGCATTCCTACTATGATTTTAAAATCTTTTTCCATTTTTCTGTCTCTGTAGTAAGAATGTTACAGCTTTCAGAAAGTATTAGATAATCATTTTTAACTAATTGGATGACTTAAAATTAAACTCTTTACTACAGAAGTATTTTTTAAAAAACTGGTTGTAAATACTAATCAGTATTATCAGGGATATTCTATGAACAAAAGCCTGTGTTACAGGTGTGTGTTTCTCCATGTGCCTTATTATACTTAAAGCTTTTCCTTTTCTTCCTTAACTTAAGCTCACACTTGATTGATAGTCATGCCTCTATTTTTTTTCTCCCTACACTTTCATCTTTTAAAAATGATTTATCTCAGCCTAAATGTTTCCTTACAGAATACATTTCTTCAGTGTCTGTTTTTTCAGTCCATGTCTGTCTCCATTTGCAACATATTTAGGTGCAGCTTTCTGTTTAGTAGTTATGTGTGGCTTTTGTTCAGCAATCATCGCCCCACAAGGATTATTTTTGTTTTTTTCTTTCTTGTAAGGAGCTGAATTTATGCAATCATTTATTTTTAGCTTTTTGACAGAATAGAAGCAGCCTATACTATTTGCAGTGCCAACCCACTTAAATAAGATACACTAAGAATAAAATGCTCACAGTTTTTATCACAAGAGGTAATTCATGCAAATATAAATCATGCATACACATTTCAGAAAATAATATGTAATTAATTTATATGTCTTAATGTTTGACTTTTATAATACTCTACCTAGGAATACATTTTCATTCTAGGCTACTGTGGTTAAGAAAATAATCGAATAGATATCATAGTATTTATAAAATAATCAACTAGGGGTAAGGGGAGTAACCTTTGCAGGATATCTGTATCATCTCTCATAATCCTTACCCCATGAGAAGATGTAGTAAATGGCAGAACTGAGGTTTAAATCTACATCTGAGTGACTCCAAAATCTGTGTTCTTTGTGTTAGATCATGTAGTAATTTGTCACTGTCTATTACAGTTATTTGATCAAATTTGATACTTGTTATTTTTAAAGCTTGTTATTCTTATTTTTGTTTTCTAGAATGTCCCAAAACCAAGCTTAGCAAAGCTAATGACTGCTTCTCAGCAATCCAGGAAAAATTGTAAGCTGTTTGAAAACTGATCATTCTTGTGTTATTCACTGATTCTTAATTACAAATATTTTCATTTACTCTTTATTTTGTTTTTACTGTAGTAGAAGCAACATATGGCATTGTGAGAACAGGAAGCAGAACTTTGTTTGAGGATAGAGATTCTGATAGTCAAGATGAAGTTGTGGTTGAAAGCCTTCCTACAACATCAGTCAAAGCCCAGGGCTTTTCTCATCCTACCTGTCAATCACCTGACCCCCTTCCAAAACCTTCCCACAAGTCGTTAGCAAACCCTGGTCTTATAAAGGTAAGTTTTTTTTAAAAAACTTTTTTCACGTACCCTTCCCCTGCCCCCACAATCTTCATAATGATGTGTCTATTGGGATGATCATACAGTTTTTGTTTCTAATTCTGTGTATATGATGAATCACATTTATTGACTTGCATATGTTGAACCATCCCTGCATCCTTGAAATGAAACCCACTTAATCATGGTGAATTATTACTTTGTGATGTGCTGTTGGATTCGGTTTGCTAGTATTTTCTTGAGGATTTTTGTATCTATATTCATCAGAGATATTGGTCTGCAGTTTTCTTTTTTTTGTTGTGTCCTTTTCTGGCTTTGGTATAGTGTGATACTGGCTTCATAGAATGAGTTAGGGAGGATTCCCCCCTTCTCAATCTTTTGGAATAGTTTCAGTAGAATTGTTACCAGTTCTCTTTTGAATGTCTGGTAGAATGTAGCTATGAATCCCTGTGGCCCTGAGCTTTTTTTCTTGTTGGCAGTTTTAAAATTACTGATTCAGTCTCACGCTTATTACTGGTCTGTTCAGGATTTCTGTTTCTTCCTGATTCAAGCTAGAGGAGTTATATGTTTCCAGGAATTTAGCTATTTCCTCTAGATTTTCTAGTTTGTGTGCATAGAGGTGTTTATAGTAGTCTTGAATGATCTTCTGTATTTCTGTGGTATCAGTTGTAGTGTCTCCACATTCATTCCTACTTGAGCTTATTTGTATCATCTCTCTTTTCTTAGTTAATGTAGCTAGTGATCTATCAACTGTGTTACCTTTTTAAAAAAATCGTCTTGCACGGTGGCTCACTCCTGTAATCCCAGCACTTTGGGAGGCCTAGGCGGGCAGATCACCTGAGGTCAGGAGTTCGAGACCAGCCTGGCCCACATGGTAAAACTCTGTCTTTACTAAAAATACAAAAAAAATTAGCCGAGCGTGGTCTTGGGTGCCTGTAATCCCAGCTTCTTGGGAGACTGAGGCAGGAGAATCACTTGAACCCAGGAGGTGGCGGTTGTAGTGAGCCAAGATCGTGCCATTGCACTCCAGCCTGGGTGACAAGAGTGAAACTCTGTCTAAAAAAAAAACCAAACAAACGAAAAACAAACTTTTTGTTTCATTGATCTTTTGTATTGTGTTTTTGGTTATAAATACATTTAGCTCTGCTCTGATCTTTGTTATTTCATTTCTTCTGCTAGCTTTGGGTTTGGTTTGTCCTTGTTTCTCTAATTTCCTAAGGTGTGATGTTAGTACTGATTTGCTATAACAGGTTTTGATAATTTGTAGCACTGTTACTTATTTCAAAACATTTTAAAATTTCCTTCTTGATTTTATTACTAACTCCGAAATCAGGAGCAGATCATTAAATTAAATGGAAATTACTATATGTTTGTATAATTTTGAGAGTTCCTTTTGGAATTGATTTCCATGTATTCTGCTGTGGTCTGAGAAAATACTACATATGATTTCAGTTTTTTAAAATTTATTAAGACTTATTGTATGGCCTGTCATATGGTCTGTCTTGGAGAACGTTCCATGTGCTTATTAAAAGAATGTATATTCTGCAGTTCTCAGGTAGAATGTTTGGTAAATATCTGTTAGATTCATTTGTTCTTGAGTGCAGTTTAAGTCCAGTATTTTTTTGTTGGCTTTCTGCCTTGATGACCTGTCTAGTGCTGTCAGTGGAGTGTTGAAGTCCTGTACTGTTATTGTGTTGCTATATCTTTTCTTAGGTTTTCTTAGGTCTAGTAGTAATAGTTTTATGAATCTGGGAGCTCTGAAGATAGGTGCGTATATATTTAGAATTTTTAGATCTTATTGAATCAATCCTTTCATCGTTATATATGTGACTATTTTTATTTATTTTTACTGTCGTTGCTTTAAACTCTGTTTTATCTGATATAGGAATAGTTTCTCCTGCTCACTTTTGGTTTCTCTTTGTGTGAAATATCTGTTTCCACCCCTTTATCTTGAGAGTACAGGAATCCTTACATGATAGGTGTGTCTCCTGAAAACAGTAGAGAAATTTGGTTTGTGATTTTTAAAAATCCATTCTGCCAACCTGCATCTTTTAAGTGGAGCATTTAGACCATTTACATTCAAAGGTAATTTGAGATGTGAGGTGCTATTCCAGTCATTGTGTTGATTGTTATTTAGTGACTTTGTTTCCTCTATTATGTTTTGTTTTATAAACCTTGTGAATTGTATGCTTTCAGAAATTTCTAATCTGTTTTGTATCAACCTTTTATTTCAATATTGAGAACTTTTATATATATTTCTTGTAGGGCTTGTCTAGTATTGACAGATTCCCTCAGCATTTGCTTCTTCAAGAAAGACTTTATTTTTCCTTCATTTATGAAACTTAGTTTTGTTTGATACACAATTCTTGGCTGACAATTTTTTTCCTATTTAAGGAGGCTGTATATAGGACTGCAATCCCTCCTGGCTTGTGAAGGTTTCTGCTGAGAAGTCTGCTGTCAGTCTGATAGGTTTTCCTTTACAGGTTATTTTTAAAAATTATTTTTTTTAAATTTAATTTTATTTTATTCTTTTTATTTTTGTCTGATTGGATTAATTTGAAAGCCTTGTCTTCAAACTTTAAAGTTCTTACTTCTATTTGGCATAGCCTACTGTTAAAACTTCCCACTACTTTTTTTTTCCCCCTTGAGACAGAGTCTCTCTCTGAAAAAAACTTCCCCCAAGCAGAAGGCCTGCAGTCTGGTTTCTTTTTTTCCCTCAGGGTGCCCTCTCAATGTGGTGCATTCCTTCCCCTGGGAGTAGCAGCCCTTGAGGACCTGGCTGCTGTGACTCCTGCTGCTCCTCTGGGTCTAGCCACCCAGTGGGCTGCCATACTCCAGGGTGGTGCTGGGGAATGTCTGCAAGGGATCCAGTGAGATGACCTGTCCTCGAGTCCCCCAGCAGTGGGTACCAGCACCTGCTCCGATAGGGTGGGAAGGGGAATGACGTAGACCCTGTGAGATTTCCTTCATTACAAATAGCCTTCGTGTGTTTTCTCAAATGCCAGCTGCAGTATTAATGTGCTGGGCTCATAGACAGACGCAGGACCTCGTGGTTAGCCAGAATGGTGCAGGCCGTGGTGATAACTGAGGATGCACAGACGTTTCCTTCTTCCTTGGTACTGTGTCATTGTGCTTGCAGATGCTGTGCTGGTTGACTTTTAGCCAGGAGGTGGCGCTTGCAAAAGAGCGCCAATTGCGGAGGTAGTGGTGGGATTTGTTTGCCTTAGGTTACTCAAGGGAAATACTCTGGAGTCTCAGACGATGGTTGGGGCCATCGAGCTCCCAGAAGTCCCTGTCCGTTGTGTTATGTTAGCATGGCAGGTGGAGTTAGCAAAGCCGGGTCGGGGCTGGGTGAGGCCAGTCCACACTCTGGCTCCCCACATGTGGGCGCAAGCAGCGGCCCCACTGGGGATCAGAGGGCAGTTCCCTGGCTGCTAGAGTAATGTTCCAGGGAGGAGCTCAGCTGCCGCTGCTGCACAAAAGAATCCACAGAAGGAGCCGGGGGTGTCAGGCAGCAGTAAGTCTCACTCATTTCTCACGGGCTTGGCAAGGCAGGTCTCATACCTACAGGGTTCTGCTAGCAGCAGCTAGTTGGATTCCAGTCAGCCTGTGCTTGGAACTCAAAATTGCCCCGGGCCATAAGCCTCCCTGAGGTACAGGAACCTTACTTTCAAGCCACGCCCCTCCTGATCCACCTGTGGAACAAGGGGCATCCAGCTCCTGCAGCCTGGACTATAGCACACTGCTTGTTCACCCCGTGGTTCTGGCCAACGGGGTCATCTCCACTCAAGATAATATGGCAGCTCTCATTTGGGAGCTTCTCTCCACCTGTGACGGCAGCCTGAGTTAGCTGACTGACTTCTGGGAGGATGCCTGTGAGGTAGGATCAGGAATGTTTCCCTCTGTCCTTGCTAGAGTCAGGGAATGCATGCAAAGTGTGTGGGGATGCCACTCCTTCTCGTGGGCTCCCCACTGCTCACTCAGCTCCAGCGCGTGGGGAGTTAGGGCTTCCCTGTGACCTGGATTGCCAGGCTTCCCAGTGGAAGTGTGTGTCCCAGAGACCGTCTCTCCCGTTCACACTCTGGAGACTCACGATTTTCTACCTGGTTCATTGTGTACACTGCTGCCTGCCTGTTCTTTCACAGGGTCTCTGGTTTCTTTAAATTTTTCTGTTAAGGTCCTGTGTTGCTTCTTGGAAAAAAGTTTGAAGCGCAAATCCCTCCACACTATTTTGTCTTTCCAGATGGGAGAGGCTTGGTCACAGTGCCTCCCATCTGTCATCTTGGGAAAAAAATTAGAGAAAATTAATTTTAGTATAAGCATTCTTAGAGAAATGAATGTAGCAATTATTTATTTCTGCAGATACTCTGATTTATCTTGTGCTAATAATTAATATCTGTGTGTAATGGACATATATGCACACACCAAATGAAAGCGATCAAAATTTGTTATTGCTTTCTAAAATAAACTGCGTGTTATAGAATCATAAGGAAGGAAAGATTGTCAAGGGGGTTTACAAAATTATCTCTGGGCTCGGCGTGGTGGCTCACACCTGTAATCCCAGCACTTTGGGAGGCCAAGACGGGCAGATCACGAGGTCAGGAGTTGGAGACCAGCCTGGCCAACATGGTGAAACCCTGTCTCTTCTGAAGATACAAAAAATTAGCTGGGTGTGGTGGCGCATGCCTATAATCCCAGCTACTGGGAGCTGAGCCAGGAGAATTGCTTGAACCTGGGAGGTGGAGGTTGCAGTGAGCCTAGATCACGCCATTGCACTCCATTCTGGGCAGCAGGGCGAGACTCTGTCTCAAAAAAAAAAAAATCTGAAAGATGATTTTTCACTTTAAAAAGTATCTACAGCAATGAGGATATTTTATATTCTCATCAGGAAGCTTTGTTAACTTTATTATTCTTAGTTGTTAAACCTTGCTCATAAATTCATTCATCTCTAAAACTCAGAATCCTGTTGACTTGATTTTTTAGTCCTTTTCTCTATGTGAATACTGGTCTTGCTTGATAATCATAGATATATTTGAAGACTATTTGAAATCTTCAACTTGGATAGTCATAGCTTTCTTTTCTTTTCTTCTTTTTTTTTTTTTTTTTTTGAGACGGAGTCTTGCTCTGTTACCCAGGCTGGAGTACAGTGGCAGGATCTCAGCTCACTGCAACCTCTGCTTCCTGGGTTCAAGCAGTTCTTGTGCCTCAGCCTTCTGAGTAGCTGGGACTACAAGTGTGCACCACCACACGTGGATAATTTTTATATTTTTAGTAGAGATGGGGTTTTGCTATGTTGACTGGTCTTGAACACCTGGCCTCAAGTGATCCACCCACCTCAGCCTCCCAAAGTGCTGGGATTACAGGTGTGAACCACCACGCCTGGCCTTTTTTGTTTTGTTTTGTTTTGTTTTTAAATACAGAGTCTCTGTTACCCAGGCTGGAGTGCAATGGCATGATCAAGGCTCACTGAAGCTTAAATCTTCTGGATCTGGCTTCAGCCTCCCAAGCAGCTGGGACCATGGGCATGCACCACCATGCCCAGCTATTTCTTTTTTTGTAGAGATGGGATCTGGCTATATTATCTAGGCCGATTTTGAACTCCTGGGCTCAAGTGATCCTCCCACCTTGGCCTCCCAAAGTGCTAAGATTGCAGGTGGGGCCCACTGCACCTATTCTCAAATGTTGAAATATGTAATTGAAACCTTAAATCCCATGGTTTTTTTCCCTCTTTGCCTTTTCATTTTCAAAATTTCAGAGTTCTGTGTAGGTTCATATTATTTAACTCTACCAGTTTAGTGTATTTTACAAATATGTATATACTTAATTCCTATGCTTTTCCTGAGGTCATCTACTTCTACTCTAAATGTATTTATCCAAATCTGTCTTCTAAATCCCCTGCGTAGGCTGGGTCCAGTGGCTCATGTCGATAATTCCAGCACTTGGGAAGGCGAAGACTGGCGGATCACTTGAGCTCAGGAGTTGGTGACCAGCCTGGTGACACAGTGAAACCTAGTCTCTGAAAAAAACCCACCAAAAACCTAAGTTCCCTGGGTGCCTCAAATTTTATAGTAATATGTCCCAAACTGAAGACATTGTTCCTGACTCTTTCCTGACTCTTTGTAATTTACTCTGTCCTCTGGTTTCCTCATCCCAGTAAATAACACCTAGGAAGTAGCACTGAAACATAGAAGCAGGAGAAATCTTGCACTCCAGTTTTCCCTCAAATTACGAATCCAGTCACTCACCAAGTTCTTTATTTTCTACCTGCTTAGCCTTTCTCATATCTTTTTTTTTTTTTTTTTTTTTTGAGATGACGTCTCTCTCTGTTGCCCAAGCTGGAGTGCAATGGCATGATCTCTGCTCACCGCAAGCTCTGCCTCCCAGATTTAAGCAGTTCTCCTGCATCAGCCTCCCGAGTAGCCGGGATTACAGGCATGTGCCACCACGCCCAGCTAATTTTTGTATTTTTAGTAGAGACGGGGTTTCACCATGTTGAACAGGCTGGTCTTGAACTCCTGACCTCATGATCTGCGCACTTCTCGGCCTCCCAAAGTGCCGGGATTATAGGTGTGAGCCACCACGCTGCGCCCGGCCTCATTTCTCATATCTTGTTATTGCAAATCACTTTTTTTTTTTTCTTTTTAGGATGTCCAAAGAAAATGTGACAGTTCACTTTCTGACCTGTAATTTTGGAATAATCTTTTCTATTTTTGTGCTGACCACTCCCCCCACCCCCATGTCTATCTGTCTTTACATTGCTGCCAGGGTGACCTTTCTCAAATGTATTTGTGATGCTCTAACTCACCTGCTTACTGACTGGATCCCCAGTACAGGAAAGGGAAAGTTCACATTCTAGCCTAAATCAGGTCCTTGGTGGTTTGGCCTGATTTTCCTGTTTTATCTCTTCATCCTATTCCCTCTGACTGTGTTCCAGTTTTACCACATTACTTTGGTACCCTCATTTGTCATGTTGTTTCATGCCTCATCCTTTTGTTTATGGTGCCCTTTCTAGAAACCTTTTACATTCCCACTGTGCATGTATTACTCCATTGTCACACTGCTAAAAAGAAATACCCTAGACTGGGTAATGTATAACAGAAAGAGGTTTAATTGACTCACAGTTCCACATGACTGGGGAGGCCTCAGGAAACTTACAATCATGGCGGAAGGCAAAAGGGAAGCAGGCACCTTCTTCACAAGGCCATAGGAGAGTGAATTAATATAGGAGGAACTACCAAACACTTGTAAAACCATCAGATTTCATGAGAACTCACTATCATGAGAACAGCATGGTGGAAACCACCTCATGATCCAGTTATCTCCTCTGGTCTGTCCCTTGACACATGAAGATTGCAATTCGAGATGAGATTTGGGTGGGGACACAGAGCCAAACCATATCACTGCACTGGGTCTGCCTCATAGTATGGCCCTATCTTTGCATCATTTCCTGAGCTTCCCAGGTGGAACGGACTGTTCTCTTTTGTGCCCTTACTGTCCTTTATTCACTTTAGTTGTAGAACTAGTGAATTATACTTTTCTGTTCTTATTTGTTTTTATTTATCTCTACCCACACTTGATGAATATAGGACAGAGTCTGTCTTCTGTTTATATTTTTAGTTTTTCCCAGGATAGTACCTGTGATGTGATAGACACATAAGTGTTTATTGTCTTACTGACTGGTATAGTTTGGATGTGTGTCCTGCCCCAAATCTCATATTGAAATGTAATCCCCAGTGTTGGAGGTGGGACCTAGTGGGAGGTGATTGGATCATAGGGTCAGATTTCTAGTGAATGGTTTAGCACCATCCCCGTTGGTCCTGTCCTTGAGAGAGCAAGTGAGTTCTCTTGGGATCTGCTTCTTTAAAAGTGTGCAGCACCTCCCCACCTTGCTCTCTTGCCCTGGCTCTGCCATGTGAGACACCTGCACCCTCTTTGCCTTCTGCCATGATTATAAGCTTCCTGAGGCCTCCCCAGAAGCAGAAGCTGCTATGCCTCCTATACAGCCTGCAGAACCATGAGCCAATGAAACCTCTTTTCTTCATAAATTACCCAGTCAGGTGTTTCTTTAAAAAAAAAAAAAACTGTGACCCCATCTTGGATGACCAGGTATTTCTTTATGGTAGTGCAAGAACAGACTAATACAGTGTCTGATTGAATAAGTAAGTCAATAAATACAGTGTTTTCTGAATTTTTTTTTTTTTTAATAGGAAGGACCAACAAAGCCAGCCGTTGGAAAAAAAGAAAATGGTATTGATATTATTGAAAGTGCTCCACTAGAGCAAACAAATAATGACAATTTGACTTATGTTGATGAAGTGCACAAAAATAATAGAAGTGGTAAGTTAGTGGATATCTCTGAATATTTTTCTATCCTTAAATTCTATTCTGAGGGCCAGATGTGTTGGCTCACACCTGTAATCCCAGCACTTTGGGAGGCTGAAGTAGGTGGATCACCTGAGGTCAGGAGTTAGAGACCAGCCTAGCCAACATGGTGAAACCCTGTCTCTACTAAAATACAAACATTGGCCTGTGGACGCCGCCGAAGAAGCATCGTTAAAGTCTCTTTTCTCCCTGCCATCATGTCTAAGTCAGAGTCTCCTAACCCGAACAGCTGAGGAAGCTCTTCATTGGAGGATTGAGCTTTGAAATAACCGATGAGAGCCTGAGGAGCCATTCTGAGCAATGGAGAATGCTCATGGACTATGTGGTAATGAGAGATCCAAACACCAAGCGCTCCAGGGGCTTTGAGTTGGTCACATATGCCACTGTGGAGGAGATGGATGCAGCCATAAATGCAAGGCCACACAAGGTAGATGGAAGAGTTGTGGAACCAAAGAGAGCTGTCTCAAGAGAAGATTCTCAAAGACCAGGTGCCCACTTAGCTGTGAAAAAGATATTTGTTGGTGGCATTAAAGAAGACACTGAAGAACATCACCTAAGAGATAATTTTGAACCGTATGGGAAAATTGAAGTGATTGAAATCATGACTGACCGAGGCAGTGGCAAGAAAAGGGGCTTTGCCTTTGTAACCTTTGACGACCATGACTCTGTGGATAAGATTGTCATTCAGAAATACCATACTGTGAATGGCCACAACTGTGAATTTAGGAAAGCCCTGTCAAAGCAAGAGATGGCTAGTGCTTCCTCCAGCCAAAGAGGTCGAAGTGGTTCTGGAAACTTTGGTGGTGGTCATGGAGGTGGTTTCGGTGGGAATGACAACTTCGGTTGTGGAGGAAACTTCAGTGGTCGTGGTGGCTTTGGTGGCAGCCGTGGTGATGGTGGATGTGGTGGCAGTGGGGATGGCTATAATGGATTTGGTAATGATGGAAGCAGTTTTGGAGGTGGTGAAAGCTACAATGATTTTGGCAATTACAACAGTTAGTCTTCAAATTTTGGACCCACGAAGGGAGGAAATTTTGGAGGCAGAAGCTCTGGCCCCTATGGCAGTGGAGGCCAATACTTTGCAAAACCACGAAACCAAGGTAGCTATGGCGGTTCCAGCAGCAGCAGTAGCTTTGGCAGTGGCAGAAGATTTTAATTAGGAAACAAAGCTTAGCAGGAGAGGAGAGCCAGAGAAGTGACAGGGAAGCTACAGGTTACAACAGATTTGTGAACTCAGCCAAGCACAGTGGTGGCAGGGCCTAGCTGCTACAAAGAAGACATGTTTTAGACAAATACTCATGTGTATGGGCAAAAAATCGAGGACTGTATTTGTGACTAATTGTATAACAGGTTATTTTAGTTTCTGTTCTGTGGAAAGTGTAAAGCATTCCAACAAAGGGTTTTAATGTAGATTTTGTTTTTTTTGCACCCATGCTATTATAGTCTGATCGTGATGCTGAATAAATGTCTTTTTTTAAATATGCTGTGTGAAGTTAGTCTACTCTGAAGCCATCTTGGTAAATTTCCCCAACAATGTGAAGTTAGAATTCCTTCAGGGTGATGCCAGGTTCTATTTGGAATTTATATACAACCAGCTTGGATGGAGAAGCCATTGTCTTCGGAAACCTTGGTATAGTTGAACTGATAGTTACTGTTGTGACCTGAAGTTCACCATTAAAAGGGATTACCCAAGCAAAATCATGGAATTATTGGTTATAAAAGTGATTGTTGGCACATTCTATACAATATATCTAAATTGAATAATGGTACCAGATAAAATTATAGATGGGAATTAAGCTTGTGTATCATCCATTATCATGTGTAATTAATAAACAATTTAATTCTCTTGAAAAAAAAATACAAACATTAGCTGGGTGTGGTGGTGCATTCCTATAATCCCAGGTACCTGGGAGGCTGAGGCAGAGAATTGCTTGAACCCAGGAGATGGAAGTTGCAGTGGGCTGAGATTGTGCCACTGCACTCCAGCCTGGGTAACAGAGTGAGACTCTGTCTCAAAAACAAACAAACAAACAAAAAAAAAAAACCCTGTATTCTAAGACAACCAATTAACATATGCAGACCCAAGTATTATATTCATTTTAAAAATATTTTTCTTTTGCTGTCTTTCTTCATATTACCAATTTTTTCCTGAGACTGCATCAACCTTGTGAAATTCTTTTTTTGCTATTATTTTTATTTTATTGAAATACTCATGAATGGAGATAGACTTGTATATGTATTTAATTTTTTTATATTTTTTATTTTTGTAGATATATGTATTTAAAATTTACAATAGTAAATGTTCTCATGCATATATATGTGTATCACATTTGATAGATATGATGTCCGCATTAGGATTAGGACAAGAGGAAGATATAGAATCACCTTGGGATTCTGAGGTACTGTCTATGGTTGTTACTGTTATTTTAAAATATAAGCATTGAGTGATGTTTAAAACTAAAGGGATGCTCTGACTTGACTTTTTTACCTCTGCATACATCCATAAGGAACTACTTTCTTATATTTTTCAGTGTATAATTAATGTGCTAAGTATGTTATTGCTACATAGAATAATTCTGCTAATTTGCAGGATTCATTTAAGAATCCAGTGTAGGATAGTGCAAAAAAAAAAATAAGAACAAAAAAGGCTTAGAAGTCACAAGGAATTAGTATGGGTTCTGAAGTTAAGTTTATCTAAAAACTAAAGAATTATTTCAAGTCAGCTGGGCAAGGTGACTCACGCCTGTAATCCAAGCACTTTGGGAGGCCGAGGCGGGCGGATCATGAGGTCAGGAGATGGAGATCATCCTGGCCAACATGGTAAAACCCCGTCTCTACAAAAATACAAAAAATTAGCTGGGTGTGGTGGCGTGTGCCTGTAGTCACTATTCGGGAGGCTGGGGCAGGGGAATCGCTTGAACCTGGGAGGCAGAGGTTGTAGTGAGCTGAGATCGCGCCACTGCACTCCATCCTGGCAACAGAGCAAGACTCCGCCTCAAAAAAAATTATTTCAGGTTAACCTATGGCCATGTATATGATTCTGTGTTACGTATGGATGAGTAAAAGTCCTAATGAGATTCAGAGAGAAACAGTTTGGAATGTGGTTTTTTTTCTTGACAACTTAGAACTTGAAAAGATAATGTCTGGGACTTTAAAGTATTAATATATATTTGTATAGATCTGCAGGGAACTTTCAGGAGAAGGAAGAATATGGAGAATAATAACGATTTGGTTGAGTGGTATTGTAATAAGTAGAAATGATTTTCAAAATCATTTCCAGTGACT
This sequence comes from Mandrillus leucophaeus, assembly GCF_000951045.1. NCBI lineage: Eukaryota > Metazoa > Chordata > Mammalia > Primates > Cercopithecidae > Mandrillus > Mandrillus leucophaeus. The sequence goes on along the minus strand of NW_012109497.1, from coordinate 762,297 downwards.
TAATAAATATTCAGGGTACTTTTTGTAAATGTGAAGGCAGTAGTGTCAAGAAAAGAATGGGAAAGTTGGAATAGAAATGTGGATTTCTAATTTGGGGTATAAGTTTCACTAGACAGTTACTGGAGATATCTTATAGGAATATAGTGAGTTGACACTTGAGACCTTCCCAATGAGATTTTAAATGTTTGAGCTTGAATAAATTGAGTACCAACCACGTGCTAGACTATTAGACACTGCATGTACAAGGTGAGGGCTTATGCTCTAGTAGTGGGAACTGAAAAACAAGTAAATCACAAACACTTATAAGTCACTATAAGTGCTTCATGTGAAGAAAACAGAGTATTAGGTTAAAGAAAATTGAGGGAGTTTGTAGTTAGGATGGGAATTGGAGTGGGAGTGAAATTCTGTAGTCAGAGAAGATCTTTCTGAGTGTGACCTTAGAGTGCCAACTAAAGGAAGAGAAGGAGCAGCCATCAGAAAGGCTAGGAGGAGGGCATTCTGGGCAGAGGACACAATCATCAGATCTGTTCATCATTTTACTCTTAACATCTTAGAATGACCAAGAAGCAGGAAGCCGGGTAACCATCATCATCGTCATTTTTATTATTATAGTGCATAGAAAAGAAAATGTGCAAATAAATGCCTGGCACATTTCACATGCTTAATACATAAATGTTCTTATTCTTCTGTTTTTATGAAGGCTTGCTATACTTCTTTGAAATTATTTCTTAATTGGGAAAGAGTTTATATTCTGTATCTTATATTTCCTTGCTTTTCTTTAGACATAACATAAAGCAAAGTTTTTCTTACTGCTTTGTCATTTTAGTCAACCATTTTCCTATCATAAAAGTTTTATCAAAAAGTATTTAGATTTTTCTAAGCCATTGTTTACTTAAATGAAGCAGCTTCTGCAGTGTTCTGTTTATACTTAACAGGACATACTCCAGTTTCTTATCATGCCACATATCTTAACACTAAAAATTTCTATAATTAGAAATATTTTAAATATTTAATGCTGTACTATAGGGAGTGTATTCTATTTTTTAAAATACACTTTTTTTTCTCTCTTAATCAGGCAGCCCCCAAACCAGAATAGGTTCAGAGAAGCTCCCCTCTTATTTTTGGTGAGGAATACAAAGTAGAGTTAGGTCTTTTGATATTAATTCCTCATTGAACTGTGCACATAAGTTAATATTTTGTCTGTTAATATGTGTCCTTAGGCCTTCTGTGTTTGGTTTGCAGAGTCAATAGTCATCTGAAGATGAAAGATAAGCTTAATCTAGTGAGCATATGTGAGGTTCTTTATTGAAATGTTTTGGTTTTCAATACATACTTATCTTATTTTTAAGCCTAATTGCTTTTAAAATAGGAAGTTCATATTATATTTGAAAGTGATTAGAAAATCTTTAGCAATTCATTCTTTTTGTAAAATTGAAACTCATTATTGATATTAATTTTAACAGAGTATCTCTGAGAATTTTCCACAGAAGTATGTTGATCCTTTAGCTGGGGCTGCATATCGAAAAGAAAAAAATATAGGAAATGAACAAGCAGAAGGTAAGAGCTATATTTTATTTTAAAAAAGCCATTGGACAGAGTGTTTATTTAAAAACATGACCGTTGCTATATTCTAATAGCCAAAGAAAATCACCTATTAAATACATAGTAAGAATAAAAAGAGGTGAAATTGTGATAAGTTATATATCTTATCTGTCAGCAACAGATTAAATTGCTAGTGCCAGTAAGGGAACTGAATTATTAGATCCATTTCAAAATACATTAAGACCTGAGGGAGCCAGGAAATAAGGAAGAGGAGAGGAGTAAAAGAGGACATGAGAATGAGGAAGGCAGAGAGTACAGGGAGCGAATGAAGGACAAAGAAGCAAGTGTATGTAATGGAGAGTGGCAAAATAAAATAATTCTAGGGCCAGGCGCGGTGGCTAACGCCTTTAATCCCAGCACTTTGGGAGGCCAAAGCGGGCAGATCACTTGAGGTCAGGAGTTCGAGACCAGCCTGGTCAACATGGTGAAACCCTATCTCTACTAAAAATACAAAAATTAGCTGAGTATGGTGGCAAGCACCTGTAATTCCAGCTACTTGGGAGGCTGAGGCAAGAGATTTGTTTGAACCTGGGAGGTGGAGGTGACAGTGAGCTGAGATCGCGTCACTGCACTGCAGCCTGGGCGGCAGAGCAAGACTTCATCTCAAAAATATAAAAATTAAAAAATAAAATAATTCTTTAGAAAATGGAAAAGCAGGGTATTAGAAAGGTAGGAAGAGTTTAAAATGAGCTTCAAGTACCAAAACTTGTTGGAGAGAAGTAGACCAAAATTTATCCACTCTTCCTATCCTCCTCACTGTTGGGAAGGCAAGGATGGAAGTACTGGACCATTTATGGCACGTTTCACTTGCCATAGATGAATACAGGCATATGTGGTCAGCCATACATATCTATAATTTAATGTCATAGAAAATGTTACATCAGGCTGAGCATGGTGGCTTACACCTGTAATCCCAGCACTTTGGAAGGTAGATCACCTGAGGTCAGGAGTTTGAGACCAGCCTGGCCAAAATGGTGAAACCCTGTCTCTACTAAAAATACAAACATTAGCCAGGCACGGTGGTGCGTGCCTGTAATCCTAGCTACTTGGGAGGCTCAGGTAGGAGAATCACTTGAACCTGGAGATGGAAGTTGCGGTGAGCCAAGATTGCACCACTGCACTCCAGCCTGGACAACAGAGCGAGATTCTGTCTCTCAAAAAAAAAAAAGAAAGAAAGAAAGAAAGAAAATGTTACTTCATAGGATAGTATCTCAAAGGCCAAAAGAAGAGAACTGGAAAGAAGAGAGTAGGGTTGGTTATGGGGAGCTCAAGGAAGACATACTCTGATAAAAAGCCCACTAGCAACTTCGTGACTTGTAATATAGTTTCAGTTTCGGGGACATAGTAGGGAGGAACTTGATGCCAGATTCCAAAAGGGCAATCTAACATAAAAGAATGTGGAAGCACACTAAGTATGGACCAGAGCTGCTTAAAATTTAGTAAATCAGCTGGGAATCTTGTTAAAAATGTACATTTTGATTCAGCAGGCCTGGGGTTCTGTATTTCTAATAAGTTCCCACATAATGCTGATGCTTCTGGTCCTTGGACCACACTCTGAGTAACAAGAGTGTAGGCTTCCTTTTTGAGACATCTGAAAGAAGAGTTGTTCCACAAAAATTCGAGGCATAACAGGATCAAGATAAAGCATTATTTTTCTTTTATTTCTGAGCATGTTTCTAGTCAGAGGAGAAGGAACAAAGAGATGGAGGAATAGAAATTGTAGATATAAGATAACTATTGTTAAATGAAGAGGAAAGAAGTGCTGAGAATATTCCATAAATAGGATGTAGAATGGGAAGAATCAAGACCACAGATCTAGAGATTACTTTTGCAAAGGAAGAGATTGTGAATGGAGAAAGAGAGGAAAGAAAGAAGTTAGTTGAGTCATTTTGGAGTTACTGATGAGGAAACTTGAGAGAACTCATTTCCAGATGGATTCAGTATATTTACACTCAAACAGACGATTAGATCATTTCTGCTCCAGAGATTATTACAAGCAGGAGGGCATGCTAGAATTGGGGTAAACTACAGTGATTCATATCTCCTCTCTGTAACTATCAGACATCAAACAGATATGTTGCTTTGGATAGATCGTGGTGGTTCGCCTGTCACTCAGCACTTTGGGAGGCCAAGGTGGGTGGGTTGCTGGAGCCCAGGAGTTTGAGACCAGCCTGGGCAATATGGCGAGACTACATCTCTACAAAAACATACAAAAATTAGGCATGGTGGTGCATGGGCCTGTAGTTCGGCTATTCAGGAGGCTAAGGGAGGAGGATTGCTTGAGCCTGCGAGGTTGAGGTTGTAGGGAGCAATGACCCGTGATTGTGCCACTGCACTACAGTCTGGGTGACAGAGCGAGACTCTATCAAAAAAAAAAAAAAAAAAGGATACATGTTACATTGGTATTAGTTAATCAGATGAGTTTTATTTGAATACAGAAGCACTGGCTTTTTTCTTAAAGAAAGTTGCTTTTTGGTAATGATAGCTGTTTCATAAAATCCTTTAGAGGCTAACATGATATTTTAGAAATGAAAAAATTATAGTTAATTCCTTGAATACTAAAATTGTTGTTTTCTTTTTTTTTTTTTTTT
>NW_012109497.1:751748-752411 GCF_000951045.1 Mandrillus leucophaeus | reverse complement strand
CAACATGGTGAAACCCTATCTCTACTAAAAATACAAAAATTAGCTGAGTATGGTGGCAAGCACCTGTAATTCCAGCTACTTGGGAGGCTGAGGCAAGAGATTTGTTTGAACCTGGGAGGTGGAGGTGACAGTGAGCTGAGATCGCGTCACTGCACTGCAGCCTGGGCGGCAGAGCAAGACTTCATCTCAAAAATATAAAAATTAAAAAATAAAATAATTCTTTAGAAAATGGAAAAGCAGGGTATTAGAAAGGTAGGAAGAGTTTAAAATGAGCTTCAAGTACCAAAACTTGTTGGAGAGAAGTAGACCAAAATTTATCCACTCTTCCTATCCTCCTCACTGTTGGGAAGGCAAGGATGGAAGTACTGGACCATTTATGGCACGTTTCACTTGCCATAGATGAATACAGGCATATGTGGTCAGCCATACATATCTATAATTTAATGTCATAGAAAATGTTACATCAGGCTGAGCATGGTGGCTTACACCTGTAATCCCAGCACTTTGGAAGGTAGATCACCTGAGGTCAGGAGTTTGAGACCAGCCTGGCCAAAATGGTGAAACCCTGTCTCTACTAAAAATACAAACATTAGCCAGGCACGGTGGTGCGTGCCTGTAATCCTAGCTACTTGGGAGGCTCAGGTAGGAGAATCACTTGAACCT
>NW_012109497.1:723293-750788 GCF_000951045.1 Mandrillus leucophaeus | reverse complement strand
CCAGGATGGTCTGGATCTCCTGACCTCGTGATCCGCCCATCTCGGCCTCCCAAAGTGCTGGGATTACAGGCTTGAGCCACCGCGCCCGGCCCTAAAATTGTTGTTTTCAATAAACACTGCATTGATTTAAAAAACTGCACTAATTTTGAAATATAAAATGTTATTAATATCTAATTCTGTGGCAATTAAATTTTTTCCTTTTGATAAATATTTCAATATTAAAAGCTTATTATGTGTTATTCCTTAGATATGTTTTATATACCTTCTTGCATGAGTGGATCAAGAAACTTTAAGATGGCTAAACTAGAGGATACAAGAAATGTAGGCATGCCAGTAGCCCACATGGGTATGGAAAAAAATGAGTATTTTTGTTAACTGTTACTCTACAAGTGTATATCCAAGCTGATCAATTCAGAACATTTTCTCTGATGAGAAATGAGTTATATATCCAAGTCAAGTGGCATCACAGCTGTGTGCTTCCTAAATTACAGGGCAAGTTGAAGAACATGATAAATACTTGTAGTGTAATGGTATAAATGATTCTGATGTGTTGCATTAAAGATATGCTGTCTCATTTTACCATCAGCCTTGACATTTCTCCTCTCAGGGTCATGATTTGCTCCTCTAATTAAAGATTACCTTTCTCTGCATCGACCAGCATGCTCACGTTGGTATATGTGCACCTTTCTATTTTAGTTATAGTCACTTGGAACATAATCTTACATTCAAATCATAACTGCATGTTTTATTAAACCTGTGTTCCTGTTTTTTTCTCCAGTATACTTCTGTCATGTTGCTGTCCTAACCAAAATAAAAAACATCCCAACAATTAACATAATCATTTTCAAACCAAGCATGATGATTCAGGTCATACTAACACTGCATGAATTTATAATTTGCTTTGTCATATTTACATGTAATTGATTATATGTCCCTTTTGCTTTTTAGAGTCTCCTGAAAGATATCTTCACTTGAAGGTAATAAGTTTTGTATTTTTATCTTGAATTATTAAGTGCATATTGTATAAAGTATACATTATTTATTAATCATTTTGTTTCAAAACCCATTCAGCCTGCCATTGAAATGAAAGATTCTGTTCCAAATAAAGCAGGAGGAATGAAGGATGTACAAACATCCAAAGCAGGTAAATGCTACAATACGTATTTAACTCTGGAAGGAAGTACGTTAAAATTTTTGAAATATTTGAAATGCTCACAGTTTTCTTATTCCTAATTCTTTTTTTCCCCAAATTTGATGGAAGGATTTTTTTAAAAATTTTTTAAAATTAAGACTGAGTCTCACTTTGTCACCCAGACTGGAATGCAGTGGCATGATCTCAGCTCAGTGCAACCTCCGCCTCCCAGGTTCAAGTGATTCTCCTGCCTCAGCCTCCTGAAAAATAACTGGGATTACAGGTGTGCATCACCATGCCTGGCAAATTTTTCTATTTTTAGTAGTGACAGGGTTTCACCATGTTGGCCAGACTGGTCTCAAACTCCTGACCTCAGGTGATCCACCCGCCTCAGCCTCCCAAAGTTCTGGGATTACAGGCATGAGCCACTGTGCCCGGCATTTTTTTTTTTTTTTTTTGATACAGAGTCTCACTCTGTCGCCCAGGCTGAGTGCAGTGGCATGATCTTGGTTCACTGCAGCCTCCGCCTCCTGGGTTCCAGCAATTCTCCTGCCTCAGGCTTCCTGATAGCTGGGATTACAGGCACACACCTCCATGCCCGGCTAATTTTTGTATTTTTTAGAGACAGGGTTTCACCATGTTGGCCAGGCTGGTCTCGAACTCCTGATCTCAGGAGTTCTCCTCCCACCTTAGCCTCCCATAGTGCTAGGTTTACAGGCTTAAGCCACCATGCCCGGGCAGTAATTTTTAATTACTATGTGGTAGACATAGTCTTTTAAAACAGCAATTCTGAAACTTTTTGGCTTTAGGGTCCTTTTATACTATTAAAAATTACTGCATAGAGGTAACCAACACGCTGAATTAGTTAGTCCCATTCCCATGCTCTTTTAAAACATTTTACTGTATATGTATACGTCTATAAATAATACATAGAATTTGTTTTCATGTCCTAAAATTGTATATAAGTGGTTGTACACTGTACATATCATTCTTCAACTTTCTTTTGTTTGTCTAGCATTATATTTTTCAAATCTACCCATATCAACACAAGTAGTTCTGGTTCAAGTTCTTTATACTATTCCATTTTATCGCTGTACATTTAATTAAACTCTCTTCATTCGGATAAACAATAATTAAATAAACATAAAAATCAGGCCAGTCGTGGTGACTCACGCCTGTAATCCCAGCACTTTGGAAGGCCGAGGTGGGTGGATCACGAGGTCAGAAGATTGAGACCATCCTGGCTAACACGGTGAAACTCCGTCTTTACCAAAAATCCAAAAAATTAGTCAGGCATGGTGGTGGGCACCTGTAGTCCCAGTTACTTGGGAGGCTGAGGCAGGAGAATGGCATGAACCCGGAGGCGGAGTTTGCAGTGAGCCAAGATTGTGCCACTGCACTCCAGCCTGGGTGACAGAGCGAGATGACGTCTCAAAACAAACAAACAAACAAAAATAAAAAATAAAAATTACTGTGGGCCAGGCGCGGTGCCTCACGCCTATAATCCCAGCACTTTGGGAGGCTGAGGCAGGCAGATCATGCAGTCAGGAGATCAAGACCATCCTGGCCAACATGGTGAAACCCTATTTCTACTAAAAAATACAAAAATTAGCTGGGCGTGGTGGCACATGCCTGTAATCCCAGCTACTCGGGAGGCTGAGGCAGGAGAATTGCTTGAACCAGGGAGTCGGAGGTTGCAGTGAGCCGAGATGGCGCCACTGGACTTCAGCCTGGTGACAGAGTGAGACTGGTCTGAAAAAAAAAATAAATCATTGTGGATTTCATTTTTGAAATGAAAATCATGCTTACCAATGAGGAGAAAAGTGATCTTTGTTTAAGTGGTTTTTAGCTGTTGATAAGTACTATATTAGAAATTAAAACTGAGAAATAGAAAATACATGCATGTACAGCCATGCATTTGAATAGGCTTTAGAGCTATGACCCATGAACCATTAGCCTGTGATGTTATGATACATCCTAGCTTCGAAAAAGTCTACTGTACACTTCTCAGAAAATTAGAGTGAAAATGTCAAATATATTATGCATTATGCAACCTCTTGTACCCTTGAATAGATATTGAATTCTAGGGATTCTTAGATCAAAATACAGAACCACAGTTTTAAACCATATGTATGGTTTGTAGATGTCAAATGGTAAATGGTCCTTTGATGACGAAATGGCCTTTAAAGTTTCACTTCTGTGGTTTTTACTTTTTTCTTTTGCTTGTCTTAAAAAGTTTAAATCCAACAATTTTGTTTATAAAGAAAAAAGGAAAACATTTTTGTTGTATATTCACTTCTTGTTTCATGGCACTGTGTACTCTCTGGATCAAGTGTGAACCTAGATTTATTTTCAGGTGGGAACAATTAGGTCACTTAAAGACATCATTTTTTCTTTCTTTTTTTTTTTGTTTGAGACGGAGTCTCGCTCTGTCGCCAGGCTGGAGTGCAGTGGCACAATCTCGGCTCACTGCAACCTCTGCCTCCTGGGTTCAAGCGATTCTACTGCCTCAGCCTCCCGAGTAGCTGGGACTACAGGCGTGTGCCAACACGCCCAGCTAATTTTTGTATTTTTAGGAGAGATGGGGTTTTGCCATGTTGGCCAGGATGGTCTCGATCTCTTGACCTCATGATCCGCCTGCCTTGGCCTCCCAAAGTGCTGGGATTACAGGCGTGAGCCTCTACGCCCGGCCAAGTCCATCATTTTGTCTATAAATTTCTGATGTTTATCCAAGGCTAAACAGTAAATTCTGAAGATTGTGCATTGAGGAATGCACAGAGACTGGTGCATTGAGGAAAGAGCATTTCATTGTAATAAGTTTTTATTTGAAGTTTATTTATTAAATGTTTTTGTCTTTAGAACACACCCACACACACACACACACACACACACATACTTCTATCCGTATTTAAACCTAAAACGGTTAGACATAAAGTTTGTTCATAAAAAAATTCATATCCCTGAAGAATCTTTAATTATTAATAAACAAATCTCTTACGGATAACAAAATAGGTAACAGAGGTTGCTGAGTGAATCAAAGTAAATAAGTAATACTAAAATATGAAAACAGAAAAATATCTGAGAGATGACAGTCAATTAAACTTCTGTGAGCAAATGGCAAGTAAAGGACATGTAAAATACAGTTCACCATGGAGGAGTAGTGTGTTTGTAGGATAGAGGTTGACATAGGACTGCTTCTATGAAGAAAGTTAGTCAGATTTATATTATTTACATTCTAATAAGTAAAAACTTTATTTTCAGAGTTTTCAGATTGGGACTTTACTAGCTTGACCCTCAGTAATAAGACTTGCCAAAGACCTAGGAATTTGAAAATCAATGATAAATATCTATCTGTATCACAGTCAGTGACCAAAAATCAGTCAGCATCCACAGAACTGGAAGAAATAGCTAAAGAAATGATTACTATTGGAGCAGAGTTTCTATTAGAGAATGATACTCTCCATGACCTGTGTGAATCACAGCTACCAGCAAACAAAAAGCAAAGAAGGTAACACAGAAGCACAGAGAATTCAGTCCTAGAGTACTTGGCTTCATAATATCATAGTTATGACTTTTATTTTTTATTTTATGTTTTGAGACGGAATTTTGCTCTTGTTACCCAAGCTGGAGTGCAATGGCATGATCTCAGCTCACTGCAACCTCTGCCTCCCGGGTTCAAGCGATTCTCCTTCCTCAGCCTCCCAAGCAGCTGGGATTACAGGCACGCACCATCATGCCTGGCTAATTTTGTATTTTTAGTACAGACAGGGTTTCACCATGTTGGTCAGGCTGGTCTTGAACTCTTGACCTCAGGTAATCCACCCACCTCAGCCTCCCAAGTTGTGGGGATTTCAGGCGTGAGCCACCTTGCCCGGCCTAGTTATAACTTTTAAAAAAATTGTTTTTGGCTGGTTCATGCCTGTAATTCCAGCACTTTGGAAGGCCAAGGCAGGTGGATCACCTGAGGTCAGGAGTTCAAGACCAGCCTGGCCCACATGGTGAAACTCCATCTCTACTGAAAATATGAATATTAGCTGGGCGTGGTGGAGGGCGCCTGTAATCCCAGCTGCTCAAGAGGCTGAGGCAGGAGAATCACTTGAGCCCAGGAGGTGGAGCTTGCAGTGAGGCAAGATCATACCATTGCACTCCAACCTGGGCGACAGAGCAAGACTCCATCTCAAAAAAAAAAAAAAGAAGGAAAAGAATCATTTTTAGCAAAAGTACTTTGTGTTTACTCTCCTTATATAACCTACAACCAAACAAAATACCTTTTAGCAGGGCATTTGTATTCTTCCTCTAATCAAAACAATCTATGAACAACAAAGAGAATTAGGGGAGAGAGTAATTTTGTTTAGGCTAATATGAAACATAAACTTGAGAGTCAGGACCAGGATTATATTTAGAGTTTTGGGACTGGATGGGAAACTAGGTAGAGATCTAAATATTGCCTACTCAAGCACAATGTGGTTTTTATGCTTTATTTTTACAGCTCTGAATTCACAAGTGTTAGTTATAACTACATGTAATGTAACAAAGAAGCACCATCCAAATCAAATATTATTTCTTACAATTTCTATGGCTTTAGATATTATAGAATGGACTGCCCCAGTATTAGTGGGAATCGTTGAGAATTTCTCTATAGTGTATCCCCAGCTGTGTACCCATAGTCTGTCATCTTATTTTAATGAATAGTTGTTCACTAGGAATATTTGTTTTAAGGAGTGCTCTATCATTTAAAAAAGATATATGAAGTTCAATTTTACTAATAATTCTTTTAGGACACCCAGTCTATTGATTAATTGCATCTAATGTGTTTTACTTTATGTACCAGTTTAACTCAGTGCCCTTAATCATATGATCTGGTCTACAGTAATAAATTATATAATTTTTTTATCCCAATAGTTTTGTTTTCTTTTCCCCTTTGTAAAATTAACGTTGTATTTTACAGAAGATGATCAGCTGTCTCCTAGAGTAGTGACTGCAAGCTATAAATCCAGAGTTACTTACCTATACCTATATATGCTTGTTTGCTCTTATTTCTTCATGAGCTTGGTAGATCCAAGAAGCAGGACTTTTAAAACAAAATAACTAAATGAAATCCCTCAACACAGGAAGACATGAAACAGAAAAAGCATGAAGTAAACAACTTAAACAGTGCCTGTAGATTGTTTCACTTCTCATTTAATACCTTTTATAAAGTAATGAAGAGTCTAGTTCTCCAGGGACCCAGATATATACATGTATCCATTTAATAAAAATTCACTCTATATTGGGTACTGATATTCTATATCCTAAATATTTTTGGAAACATTCCCTCAGTTTAGGCCTACATTATTCTTGTTTTGCAATATTTTCTAATTCAGTTCCCTTTATTTATTCATATGCCCTTGAAATTCATCCTCCCCACAGTATTTAGGGTGATCTGTCTCCAATGCAAATAGGACCTTGAGTCCCTCTTGAAAACATAAATGTTCAAACATCTTAAGATTACATATAAGGCTTTCATCATCTGACTTCTGCCTAACTCTCCATCTTTAGCCCTTTCCCCTTTCTGCCCTTTTCTCTGGGATTACTCAACTGCTGGTGATGCTCTCCTCGGGTGCTTGTATTTTAGACAAATATGCTGTCTGAGGCTTCTTTCCCTCTCTTGTTGCTGCCTTGCATACTGTTACCTTTTCCTGCCCTTTACCCCTTTTAGTCTGGCTAACCTCACTTTTTAAGTCTCGACTCAGGCATGATCTCTAGAAAAGCCATCTTTGACACCTGTTATTTACTTTCTTTTTTTTTTTTTTTCTTTTTTTGTGGTGGAGTCTCACTGGAGTACAGCAGCATGATCTTGGCTCTCCGCAAACCTCCGCCTCCCAGGTTCAAGCGATTTTCCTAACTCAGCCTTCCAAGTAGCTGGGATCACAGGCACCCATCGCCAAGCCCAGCTCATTTTTGTATTTTTAGTAGACAGGGCATTTCATCATGTTGGCCAGGCTGGTCTGGAACTCCTGGCCTCAAGTGATCCACCTGCCTTGGCCTCCCAGAGTGCTGGGATTACAAATGTGAGCCATCCATGCTGTTCTTATTTACATTCTTTAAACCCCAGTGTTTAGCACTTAGCAGGAACTCAGTAAATAACTGTCAAGTAAAATAGATAAAGACTGTTTATACAAAGATAACTTGAAAGATTGTCCCCTACCGTCTGGGGAGCAAGGGCATAAACATATAAATAAAAAATTTACAGTTCAGATGGAAGAGATACAGTACAAAGATAAGGTACTAAGGCAGCCCCAAGGAAGGAGGCACCTGTTTATCAGGGGGAAGATAGCTCTAATCAAGGAAGACTTCACATAACTCTCTTAGTCTTAAAAGATGAAAAGAAATTTGTCAAAATAGCAGAAAACGTTTCAGATGTAAGGAGCGTGATGTACAATGATAAAGATGTAAAAAGTAACAGTAATTTTGGAACTCATTAATAATGAACAACACTCTTTGTGCCTTGTTGGAAAGATACTGTTATAGAGAACATTTACAGTGTTACTTTATATATTCCTACTGTATCATAAAATTTTGTTTTATTTCTGACAGTTTAGCTCATTTACGTTGGGTGAATGAATTTGTGAGTGAATCTTTGAGACGTTTGTATGGGTTGAACCTATTGTCTAGTGTTGCTAGTCTCCCCAAGTGGTTTGTTGAAGTTTTGGATAATAGTTGAAGTTTTAATTAGATACTTCATTAAGCTGATACTTAGAAGTATTTCTTACTGAGAAGTAAATGTTCCACTAAAGATTAGGCTTCATTCAAACTTTTTGTGATTGCACCACTGCACTCCAGCTAGGGTGACAGAGTAAGGCCCTGTCTCAAAAACAAATGGAAGAAAACCCTCTCAATTTATACAATAAAAATAAATGTTATTTTCTATTTCTATAAAGACTATACCTTTTACCTAATTGTTCTAACTAGTTCGTTTAACTAAACATTTGGATTTTTTCAGCTGAACATGACTTAGAAGTGGCATCAGAAGAAGAGCAAGAAAGGGAAGAAAGTGAAAATCACCAGCCACAGGTAGTATATATATTGTTTTAAATTTCTGTTTTAATATTGTTTGCTTTGCTGTAATGATGTAACATCGTTCAAATGAAATTACCTTTCAGACTAGCCTTTTAGAATCAATAGATCATTATTTAATATTTAGTATTAAAAACATTTAGACTAGTTAAAATATTCTTAGAATGTATCATAACCTATAGCTAATCTTTTGTTTTTTGTTTTGTTATAGTCAATCTTTACCCTTGGAATTGAAGCCAGAAATTTCCTGAGTATTGTTTCCTCTTTCATTTTTATAACTTCTTTACATGATAAAGATGGTAACATCAAATATTGAATCATATTATTAAACAATAGAAATTATGAACATTTTAACACTGATGGCCACTGAGTTGAATTCATCTTAAAGGAGTAATCATTCCCAGTGGTTCAGGATTTACATTCTTATATTCCTGGTCACTAATTCCAAGGTTAAAGATTTATTCTGCCTTGTGATCTCTGTCAACTTCAGTGTCTACATTCAGGGAAAGAATGAGGTCAGAAAATCAACCCAGTTATTAAGAAAATCATTCCTTTCAGAATGGGATCTTTCCACTGTTAGGATATAAACAATAACTTTCTGATTATTTCAGTCTAGGAAATCAGTAAATATTATGGAATTTTTTTATCCACTATTAATGAACCTTAGAATATATAAGAATTGGACTTAAGCTGATAGCCTATACAGATGCATAACACCATATTATGGTATATAATTTCAATCAAAATGCAAGGATTTGCTTTTCTTTCTGATTGTTGTTTATTTTGGCTCCAAATAATTTAAAGTTTCCCTACTCTCCAGTTAGAAATCTTTGGAAAAAGTACTTAAATGCACTGTAGGGGCTCAATATTTGAGGTATGGTAGGGTAAAATCTTTTTAAGTGAGGATGCCTTTGTAATGCTACAGATCATCTGCTAATTTATTTTTGGTAGATTTAACACGTAATGAATTAAGTTTAATCCAAAGGAACAGTGAAACACTTAACTTTGCTAGTTCATGCCCTTCTTCTATTTTAGGCTAAGGCAAATTAGTTTTTACTTCTTAGTTACTATTCCAGTGATTTGGGAGTAACTAAATGTAGATTAAGTTTAACAGTTAAATTTTAATTATTTCCTAATTGTTCTTTGTCCATACTTGATTACTCAAGGATAAAGTTATTTTAAAAACATGCACCCTGACAGAAAAGACATCTGAAAAACAAAACAAGCAAATTAATCTTTCACTTTCACGTCTGCAAAAAATGTCTCAAGAACCAGAACTGAATAAGGAGTGTGATAGAGAGGATGTATCTGTATATTCAGGACTTCCTGGTGTGCAAAACAGTGAAGAAATGTCAACCAAACAAGGCAAATTAGAGTGGAAAAATAACTTAAAACTCATCACAAATGAGTTAAAGCAGAGCTGTGGTGAAACTTGTGAAAAATACAAAATTACTGCTTATCCTGGGGAAGAGCCACTACATGATAACTCTAAAGGAGGCGCAAACTTAAAGGAAGTACCCTCTTCTTTGACAAATAATATACTTGATTGTGATGAAAAAGATTCTCCTGTCTCTGTACTATACCAGGCATTGCCTGAACAAAAAGAACCCAGTCTCGAAAATGGCTTTTCATCTCCTTCATACTCTGGGTCCCCAGACTATGCCTGCCAGTCATATTCTAAGACTTATTTAAATGAAAATAAATTAGGCCATGGAAATGTTAACAAACCAGACCCTGAACATGTTTTTAACACAGATGAGAATTTTTATAATGATAGAGAAAATAAAAAAGTAAGGAACCCAGTAGTAGTTACAGGTGAAATGAAAGAAGAATTTGATATGCAAATGACAAAAAATATGAACCAAAGTACCACTAATTGGAAATTAAACATCAGACGTGTGCCTCAGTCTAGTGATCCAAAAAGACCTTTTGATTTGATCTGCTCCAAAGAAATGAAGCATATGATTCAAATAAAAAGGCACAGGATTTCTGCTGATACAGACGCTTATAAGAAAACAAAACCAATACAGAACTTGTTCCAGAAGCCATTATATGATCATTGCGGTGCTCATAACGATAAAAGCATGGAACTTGAATTAGAAAATGTGAGGTCTTCTGTACCACATAGTGAGAGAACATCAAAAGTATCTCTAAAAGAAGAATTACAGCAAGATATGCAAAGGTTTAAAAATGAGATAGGCATGTTAAAAGTAGAGTTCCAGACTTTGGAGAAAGAAAAAGTCCAACTTCAGAAAGAGGTAGAGGTTTGCTTGCTGCTACTCTTTGTTTTTTTCTCTATCAATTATTTGATCCATTCTGATTTTCTGCTTTTGAAGAGCTCAAGTATAAAGTGGTGTTACCTAAATATGTAATTGTGTGTAGAAATAGATTATTTCTGCTAAGTAACAGGAGTTAAGGAAAATGTTCTCAAAATCTTTGTTCCTTAATCAACTTAAGAAGTCTATGAGTCTTCGCTCTTCTAAGTGACATATGGACTGGGAAACTAATTTAGCCATATACCATGTGACCTTGTGAACCAGTATAAGTGTAAAGGAAATTGCTTTATGAAAGGTAATAAGTGCTAGGGTTTTTTTCCCTATTGACTTAAAAATGAATTTCTTTTATTTAAACAACAACATGGCAATACAGTGGGAAAGAAGCAGTGACTGAGAAGAGATATAAAAATGTTTCTAGCCCTGAGTATTGTAACAAATATTCCCAGCCAAAGGGATCTTTTTAATGCGAGCTTATCTGTTTGACTCAAACTGTTAGAGTTTATAATTCCATTCTGATCACTTTAAAGATTTTTGACAACAAATACATACACTTTCACATATTTTTTAAATCACCAGTCAAATATTTCTGTTGAACCAGACCTTTACATTATGTTGTTTAATAAAGTATGATAAGTTTGGGCGTGTATACCATATAAGTGGCATAAATCCTCAGCCAGCAATTTAGTATTTAACTCCAAAGTAGAAAGCTGAGTTCTGTACATTGAGTTTTAAAGATAAACAATAATCTGCAGATATTCTTCTTTTTCTTTCTTTCTTTCCTTTTTTTTTTTTTTTTTAAGACAGAGTATCACTCTGTTGCCCAGACTGGAGTGCAATGGCATGATCTTGGCTCACTGCAACCTCCGCCTCCCGGGTTCAAGCCATTCTCCTGCCTCAGCCTCCTGAGTAGCTGAGATTACAGGCGTGCACCACCACACCCGGCTAATTTTTGTATTTTAGTAGAGACCGGTTTCACCATGTTGGCCAGGCTGGTCTTAAACTCCTGACCTCATGATCCGCCTTCCTTGGCCTCCCAAAGTGCTGGGATTACAGCATGAGCCACCGCGCCTGGCCGATACTCTTCTTTAAAAGTAAAAGTAGATGAGGTTACCCACACCCTGCTATGGCTTTAAATTACTTTGCCAGTGTCACGCTTTTAATTCATCTGATTAATTTGATGAATTTATCTGGTAATTTATCTGATTCAGCATTATGGAGTTATATCCTCTCTTTTGGTGCCATAAAATGCTAGATAATGCCACTTTAGGAGCTCTGGATGGATCATTTAATCTTTCTTGTTTTACTTCCATTATCAGTAGATAATGGGGCTAACTTAGATAATTAATACTTATGCTGTGTATCCTCCAACTATAAAATTTTATGGTTATTGAATGTGAAATTTGGGAAGCATCTCATTCTCCAGAATTCCACACCAGCAACTCAGCACTTTCACTCTGTTCCTTATGTTGTGGCAAACTTTGGTTTCTGTGTTTCAGTGAGCACCTTCACCTTGTTAATATCCCAGGATCCAAATGAAAAAAGAATTATAAAAGACACTGGGGAATAGAATAGCTTAGTGCAGAAAGGGGAAAGATTCATTTCTCTTCCTGGAGCAATGTCACATCCTCTATATCTGGCTGCATAGTGTAAAATCCAGGTGGTAAAGGCAGAAGAAGATGCATCTTGTGTCTTTGTCTTTTTATTTCTCTGTTTCTGCCAGTAAAATGGAGTGAAAATTCATAGTAGATAGTGAAGATTGGATGGGAATAAAAGCACAAAATTAAGAAGAGTCCTTGAAATTTTGGAAAATTCTGTTTTACCCAAACAGAATGAAGCAGACTTTACAAAAATTTTGTTAATAAAATTATAATAATAGCTGATAATTATATAACAATTATATATACAATGATCCCATTAAAGTAAGCAGGAAATATTTTTATTGGCTAAAGTTACCATAGTTAAACTGAGTCAAATGATAAACTCTGTGAAAATAGAAATTCTTTTTGTTGAATAAAGTAATAGCAATTCCTTAGTATCAAACTTTCATCGAAGGTTGAAGAAGAAAGGAAAAAACACAGAAATAGTGAAATGGAAATATCAGCAAACATACATGATGGTGCTACTGATGATGATGAAGATGATGGATTAATTCAAGAAAGAAGGAGTGGAGAAACTGATCATCAGCAATTTCCCAGGAAGGAAAATAAAGAGTATGCTAGGTAAGCCGATAGCATATTTAACAGCAGATAATTGTTATTGTGCTATGAAACTAATTCTAATTTGGACTAATATTCATGATTAATGAATATTATACTTTTATTATACAAGGGATATGCAACCTTGTCTTGTAATTAGAAAAAGGCAAATTAACAAACAATGAGATACCAGTTGTTTCAGTCATATTGATATTTTATTTAAAAAATAATACCCAGTGATGGCAAATGCGAGAAAAAAGGCATTCTCGTACACTGTTGGTAAATGAAATTGGTAAATCCTTTCTGAAGGATAATTTAGTATGTATTAGAATTTCAAATATTTCCTATCTTTAACCTAACAGCTTCACTTCTGGGACTAGATTCTACAGGAAAATATGACTTACGTAAAAATGTACACACACAAGGACATTTATTATATATTATGTATAATATACAGTAAGCCTATATGTAATATATATATAACATGTTAAAGATAATATGTATTTTAAGAATGTTTATATAAACACATTACGTATATACGTATGTATGTTAAGGATATTTATTATAGTATCCCAAATGTTGGGCTCTCAAATTAATCTGAATTACAATCTGTGAATTCACCAGTGTTTGAGAAAGCCCTACACAGAGGCATCTGTAGTCCATGTAAACATTTCAGTATATTGGGTATTTTAGGGGCTCACGCTCAACTCTTAACACAGTGGGAAATTTCAGTCTCTGTAAATTATGTAGGTATAGATAGTGATAGCCTTGTGCATGTTTTTAGACCATAAAAAAGTAGTTATGACTGGGCGCGGTGGCTCATGCCTGTAATCCCAGCACTTTGGGAGGCTGAGGCAGGTGGATCACTTGAGGTCAGAGTTCCGGACGTGCCTGGAAAACATGGTAAAACCCCATCTCTACTAAAAATACAAAATTAGGCAGGCGTGGTGGCAGGCGCCTGTAAACCCAACTACTGGGGAAGCTGAGGCAGGAGAATCGCTTGAACCTGGGAGGCAGAAGTTGCAGTGAGCCAAGATTGTGCCACTGCACTCCAAACTGGACACAGGGCGAGACTCCATCTCCAAAAGTAATAATAATAATAATTACAGATTTTCTGGTGGTAAATCTAACTAGGCTAAAAGTCTATAAAAGTTACCAAATTCTTTTCTTTTTTTGAGATGGAGTTTCACTCTTGTTGCCCAGGCTGGAGTGCAGTGGCGTGATCTCAGCTCACTACAACCTCTGTCTCCCGTGCTCAAGCAATTCACCTGCCTCAGCCACCCAAGTAGCTGGGATTACAGGCCCGCACCATCACACCAGACTAATTTTTTTGTATTTTTAGTAGAGATGGGGTTTCACCATCTTGGCCAGCTGGTCTTGAACTCCTGACCTCGTGATTCACCCGCCTCAGCCTCCCAAAGTGCTGGGATTACAGGCATGAGCCTCCGTGCCCCACCCATTATTTTATTTTCAAACAAAATCATAACTAATCAGAATATTGCTATTTTGGAGCTGCATATAATGATATACAGGTATTCTAAAAGTAAGGGTTTTTTCCCCCACCCGGATATTTTCCTAATTTCTTCTTTCGTGTTATATGTGTATCATTCTATTTTTAAAACTTTGTTTAAAAAAAAAACTTCATTTAAGTGAAACATTATATTTAAAAACAAAACCAAAAATATAGCCCAAATCTAATTGCTACTTCCATGTCTAAAGATCATTGCTTGTGAGCTCTAGCCTTTTACTGTAGCATTCAAGTTTAGTGTAGCATTCACCTCTCTCTAGTTTCTTTTTTTTCTTTCAAGTTCCTAGGAAACATCTAGACGCTGTGGGCCTAATCTCTGCTTACCTTCTATCTCTAAGTAGAATGGTTTTCTCTCACTTTTTTGTCTTGTGAACTCCTCTATTTTGTCTCTTCTGTTTTAAAACTGTCCTTATGCTCAGATGTACCTTTTCATATATTAACTCTTACATATCACATTTTATCATAATGGTATGATAAAATTATGGTTTTTGAAGCAGGGAATATACATTTCCTCTTATGTTGTTGCTAATTTGTGTTTTTTGAATTAGTGAATGAATTGAGGTGGAGGAAATGTTGGAATTTTATAAAAAATTTTTGTTTGTCAGAATTATTAGAAAACATTGGCTTTTTAATGGATTTTTAAATTTTTTTTATTCTTTTTTATTCCTTAACACTCTTTCTGCATTTTGTTTCTTTTTTTCTTTTTTCTTATCT
This sequence comes from Mandrillus leucophaeus, assembly GCF_000951045.1. Classification (NCBI taxonomy): domain Eukaryota; kingdom Metazoa; phylum Chordata; class Mammalia; order Primates; family Cercopithecidae; genus Mandrillus; species Mandrillus leucophaeus. The sequence continues at coordinate 735,887 of NW_012109497.1, read as the reverse complement.
AACTGTCACTTCCCATGGATTTTTTAAAGTAGTGGTCCTGCCTTGCAAATGAAGGAAGTAAAGAGAACTGCGAAAGAATCTGTGAATTCACCAGTGTTTGAGAAAGCCGGTTTACTAACTGGTGGCCTGCTACAAGTGGATGATGACAGCAGTTTAAGTGAAATAGATGAGGACGAAGAAAGGTAAAATCTGTGATTTCTTTATTTCTCTATGGAGGAAGGTTAGTAATAATTTTTTTCTGAAAATAGAATGATGTAGTCTCCCAAAGCTAGAGAATATCGACTGTTTCCATGCTGCCAAAAGATTAAGATGAGGACAACTTTGACAAGCAGCAGTTTCAATAAATGGTCACCATGGAGCCCTGACTGTAGTGGATGGGCTTTGACAGTGTTTGAGAGAACTTGGACTGAGAGGCAGTAGGTAAACAGGTGGTAACTGAAGAAGAATGTGGGATTCAAGGGAGCCTTCTTTCTTTTTTATTGTAAAACATAAGCTTTTAGAGTATATTTACATGCTTTTGGGAGTGACCCAGTAGAGAAGGAAATGCTTATGAAATTTAGTTTTGTTTGCATGTCTAAGCCTCAAAAAAGCTTGATCCTTTATCTTTTAAAGATTTATAATAAACTAACTATTCTTAGAACTTCTATTTATGTAGTTTTTTGCTGTATAAAAAGAGATTGTTCATTTAGAATTGTTTCAGAAATGGAATATTCTTATATAATTGAATGTGTTGATGACGATCTAAAAGTTAAACTATCATATATGGATTTAAAAAAATTATCCGATAATAAACATGCAAACCATGTAGGTCATACTGAATTGAATTTAAATAATTCTTGGTAATTGAAGATATCAGAGTACTTTTGACAATAGCATCATGAACAGCTATGATTTTGTAAGATCAGGTGTATTAACTTAATAGTTGTTTAGATTCTGGGGAGAAGAGGGGGATTTTGTTTATGTACCGTAGAAAATTAAACTATTGACAATCTATCACAGACTTATTTTTAGGTTATAAAGTTCTAAAATATTAAAAACCATGTTGCCTTATGCTAATAGTGTCATTGAGATATATTGTATGCTCAATAAGGATTTTTTTTTTTTTTTGGTCAGAGTCTTGTTCTGTTGCCCAGGCTGGAGTGCAGTGACATGATCTCAGCTCACTGCAACCTCCGTCTCTTGGGTTCAAGCAATTCTCATGCCTCAGCCTCCCAAGTAGCTGGGACTACAGGTGCACACCACCATGCCTGGCTATTTTTTGTATTTTTAGTAGAGACAGGGTTTTGCTATGTTGGCCAGGCTGGTCTTGAACTCCTGACCTCAAGTGATCTGCCCACCTTGGCCTCCCAAAGTGCTGGGATTACAGGCGTGAGGCACCATGCCCAGCTTCAGTAAGGATTTTTGAATGCATGAATAAAGAGTTGAGTAGATGAATGAATGAACGTTGATGAATTTCTTTAGAAAAAATAAATGTTGAGCTTATTGAAAGTAGGTTTCCAAATTGGCTAAATATAAGGTCTTTTTATTTTAAAAATATTTACAAGATTAAAAAATTATTATTTATAATTATAACCAGAAATAGAATGAAAATATAGATTCATCTGCTATCATATCACTTAAAACACTTGAAAATAAATATTACTTTCACAGCACAGCAAAATATGTTTCAGAGCTAGAATTTTTGGGTTTGAATTTTGGGTCTGCTACTGACCAGCAATATGTGCTTGGGCAAATTACTTGACTTTTCTGTGCCTAGTTTCTTCCTTTATAAAATACCTAATATTTTATCAACCTCACAGAATTATTGTTAGGATTAAAATGAGTTTAACATGTACAGTGCTTAGAATAATGCATAGTACCTGCATTGTGACTCCTGAAAAAAGCTAATATCGTCATTCAAAAAGGGTTTCCCTCATGTAAGGGTGTTAAGTAATACATTCCAAATAGGTTTTAGTGCCAGTAAAAGCTTGTTTTTATTGAAAAGGTCAATACCAAAAAAAACCTGGTATATTTCTTTCTATTGAGTAACGCAAGTAACACTGTGTTTTCCTTTTGCTTTGACTGTCAGGAAGCTTGATCTAAATTTGTTTGTTATGATATTAGTATATTTTTCTTGTCCCTTACTTTTACTTTTTCTGTTTATGGTTCAATACCCCTTGTAGAAAGTTATTATCTTTTATATTACCTGTAAAAAATATTCCTGTGAACTTTATGAGTAGGGTAAATAAATTACAAATGCAGAGCTTTTATTTAAAAAAACAATAATTTTAGATATTCCTTACATTTTACATATTTACTATTTGCCTTATAGTTGTATTTTTTTTTTTTTTTTTTTTTTTTTTTTTTTTTTAGGCCTAGTAAGAAAACATCTAATGAAAAGAACAAGGTACTGTAAAAAATAAATTATCAAAATTATTGTTTAAAAAAATACATTATAAAAGATAAAGTGGGCTGGGAACAGTGGCTCACACCTGTAATCCCAGCACTTTGGAAGGCTAAAGCGGGAGGATTGCTTGACTCCAGGAATTTGAGACCAGCCTAGGTAACATAGTGAGAGCCTTGTCTTTACAAAAATTAAGAAAAAATTAACCAGGCATGGTGAGCATGCCTGTAGTCCCAGCTCCTTGGGAGGCTGAGGTGAGAGGATTGGTTGAGCCCAGGAATTTGAAGCTGCAGTGAGCTATGATCACGATGCTGCACTCCAGCCTGAGTGATAGAACAAGACCCGATGTCAAAAAAAAAAAAAAAAAGAAATGAAAAAAAAAACAGAATCTTTTGTTGTAAAGACATTTACTTTGAAAAACTGATTAAGAAGCACTAGCCGTTGATAATATATCCTTTTAACTAAAATCAGTTCTTTTAAAGAAATACCTGTGTTTTTGCTCATATAGAAAGATGGATAATTACCACTTCTGTATGTGCTATAAATATTTGGGGGACATTTTGAAACAGTGTTATTTATTTCAACCCCATAGGTCAAAAACCAAATACAGTCTATGGATGATGTTGATGACTTAACTCAGTCATCTGAAACAGCCTCAGAGGATTGTGAGCTGCCCCGCTCTAGTTACAAGAATTTTATGTTGCTCATTGAACAACTTGGAATGGAGTGTAAAGGTAGGCCTATTGCAGAAATTTAAGGCCTCTTTTTGTATCCCACTGTAATGTATGCAAAGTAATAAAGTGAAATGTATGCACACTTAGCATACATTATGCTGTGTTTAATTGGTGGCTACAGTGCTGCCACTGTGCAAAGCTGAAGAGATCTTTATATAATATATTCTTGATATTATTCCTTTGTTAGCTATGTTTTTTGCAGGGATTTTTTTCTCCCAGTTTGTGGCTTGACTTTTCATTCTCTCTTTTTTTTTAAATTTTATTTTTTAATTGTTTTGTTGACTTCTCATTCTCTTAATGGTATCTTTTGAAGAGCAGAAGTTTTTAATTTTGATTAAGTCCAATTTATCTGTTTAATTATGGATTTTGCTTTTTGTATCGCATTTAAGAAGTCTTTGCTTAACACAGAGTCACAAAGATTTCCTCCTATGCTTTTTTTCTAGAAGTTTTATAGCTTTAGGTCTTTCTTTGGACAAAATCTCACTCTATCACTTAGGCTGGAGTGCACTGTAACTGCAACCTCCACCTCCCAGGTTCAAGCAATTCTTGTGTCTCAGCCTCCTGAGTAACTGGGATTATAGGCGTGTGCCACCGTACCCAGGTTTTTTTGTTTGTTTTGGGGGGTTTTTTTGTGTTTTTTTGTTTGTTTATTGTGTTTGTTTGTTTTTTTGGTTTTTGGGATGGAGTCTCGCTCTGTCACCCAGGCTGGAGTGCAGTGGCGCGATCTCGGCTCACTGCAAGCTCTGCCTCCTGGGTTCACTCTATTCTGCTGCCTCAGCCTCCCAAGTAGCTGGAAATACAGGCGCCCGCCACCAGGCCTGGCAAATTTTTTGTATTTTTAGTAGAGATGGGGTTTCACCGTGTTAGCCAGGATGTTCTTGATTTCCTGACCTTGTGGTCTGCCCGCCTTGGTCTCCCAAAGTGCTGGGATTACAGGCGTGAGCCACCCACTGTTCCCTGCCGGCTTTTTTGTATTTTTAATAGAGGCGGGATTTCATCATGTTGGCCAGGCTGGTCTCAAACTCCCGACCTCAAGTGATCCGCCCACCTTGGCCTCCCAGAGTGCTGGGATTACAGGCATGAGCCACCGTGCCCAGCCAGTTTTGGGTCTTATATTTAGGTCTGTGATCCATTTTGAGTTCCTATTTTTGTATGGATTGAAGTATGGATTCAAGTTGATCTTTTTGGATATGGACATGCAATTGTTCCAGCATCATACGTCAGAAAGGCTAGCCTTTTCCTACTGCATTTGCCATTGTGCCTTTGTCAAAAATAAGTTGACTGCATACATGTGGGTCTACTTCTCAACTCTGTTGTGTTCCATTGATCTACAGATGCTCCTGAGTTTTATCTCAGGTTTTTGGTTTTTTGTTTTTTGGCTTATAAGCTATGACTCTTTGTTTTGCTATCTTAGTGGTTGCTTTAGGATTTATAGTATATGACTTGAACTTATCACAGTCTACCTTCATATAATATCATACCACATCATATATGTATAATTTTGTTATAGTTCCGGTATACAGTATAATTACAATAGTAGGCTTTCATTTTTTTCTCTCCTAGCCATATCCTTTCTGAATCTGTGGGATTATAGTTAATTTATTAAGTTTAGGAAGTTTTGGCCAATTTTTCTTCACTTTTTTTTTTTTTCTGTCTCTCTTCCTCCCTCTTTGGGGACTTATATATTAGCTGCTTGGATTTTTTTCCACAGTTCATTGGTGTCTCAAAGTTATGAATCTTTTCTTTTGTGATGGTTCGTCTGTGTTTATTTCCATCTAATTTAGTTTTCATCTTTGACATTGTAATTTGCATCTCTACAAGTGCAATCTGGTTTTTAAAAAAATATCTTCCATGCCTCCACTTGTCTTCTTGAGCTTTATTTTGGGGTACAGTTGAATTCCATATAAACAGCTTGACTTTTTCCTATCTTGCTTCTATGATTTGGGCTAATTCCCCACTCCTGAGGCAATACCTTTCTGATTATTCATTGTCTTGAGAAGTATGAGTTTTTCCAGCCTGACTGTGGGAATGAATACTCTTCTTGGTGCTGTGGAAGCACCAGGCAGGATTTCCTCTCTTTTTTTTAGGTGGTTTTTTCTTTGGTTTCAGGTAGTTTCCTGGCATACATGCACTGTTTATTACACTGCTCAATACCCAAGAGGGGATCTCTGGAGATCTGCAGGGTTCTTTCTCTGTATCTCTCATTCCTCTCTAGTGTCCTGTGATCTCTGTCTACTTTGCGTTTACCAGACTCTCAGCTTCATCACTTCAACTCAGGGAGTTTGCTGGACTTTATGTCAGTTTTTCCTCCCCACGTCATGGCCTGGAAACTCTGAAGGCCAGGCTCTGGGCATTCATAAGACTTACTTCCTTTGTTTCTTTTCTTTTCTTTCTTTTTTTTTTTTTTGAGACAGAGTCTCACTCTGTCGCCCAGGCTGGAGTACAGTGGTGCAATCTCAGCTCACTGCAACCTCCGCCTCCTGGGTTCAAGCAATTCTCCTGCCTTAGCCTCCCAAGTAGCTGTGATTACAGTCACCTGCCACCACGCCCTGCTAATTTTTGTATTTTTAGTAGAGACAGGGTTTCACTATGTTGGCTAGACTGGTCTCGAACCCCTAGCCACAGGTGATCTGCTCACCTCACCTCCTAAAGTGCTGGGATTACAGGTGTGACCCACCATGCCCAGCCACTTCTTTTGTTTCTTGTCTGTCAGGGATCATTGTGTTCATTGCCTGAGTCCACTGTCTTGAAACTCATTGTTTCATGTATTTTGTCTGTTTTGTCTTTGGTCATTTCAGGAAAGAAGGAAAGTTAGTACTTGAAGCAGACTGCACTAGAGGCTCAGCACATACCACAGACTGGCTGGATGCTTTTCTTCCCCCTTTGCTGAACTGCTGCCTTCTCGTCCTTCATTTCTCAGTGTAGCCACCTCTCCTTCAGGGAAATCTTACCTGGGCCCAGTATAGATCAAATTATCTTTTGTGGTCATAGAACTCTTGCTTCCTTACAGCATCTATCCGAATTCATAATTGTGACTTTTTTTGTCTTTCTTAACTATACTTTAAGCTAAGCAAGTGCAGAGGTCTTGTCTGTTTTATCTGCAGAGCTTAGTTTAATGTCTTCCACATTGTAGGCCCTCAGTATATAATTGGTCAGTGTCTTAATGACTTACAGTGTATAGTGTGTTATATGCGAAAAGTACTCATATATTTCTGTCTTGTTTTCTCCCTGATACAGATTCTGTTAGCCTATTGAAAATCCAGGATGCAGCTCTTTCATGTGAAAGATTATTAGAACTTAAAAAAAATCACTGTGAACTACTTACAGTAAAAATTAAAAAAATGGAAGATAAGGTTAATGTACTACAAAAGGAGCTATCTGAAACAAAAGAAATAAAATCACAGTTAGAGCATCAAAAAGTTGAATGGGAACGAGAACTGTGCTCTTTGAGGTATGATAGCCTAGTTTTAAAGAAATATTTAACTATTTGTACTAAAGATATATAGAATTCTTGTAATTGCTGACTTACCTTCTGGGGCTTAGCAGGGGAGAAAGCTTAGTCTTGTGGAGTGTGAAATTCTTGGAAATAATATAACTAGTTCTTAACTATGAACATCTACTAAATATATATTCTTTTAAATCACTTTAATGGCTATGTAGAAGTTTGTCATACAGAAGTCTCATTATTTATTTAATAGAATAAGTTTTGGGTTTACAATTTTTTTGTATTATAGTTAATGCTGGAAGGAATACCTTTTTATAAATCTTTTTCTATATTTCTAATTATTTACTTTGAATAAATTCTTCAATATAGAATTGTTTATAGGAATTTTTTTTAAAAAGGCCTTTGATCCAGATTTTTAAATTGTTCTCAAGAAAGTTTATGTTAATTTACGTTTCAATTAATAGAGAATGAAATGCCCATTTTTTCAACCTAAATTTTTTTTTTTTTTTTGAAATGGAGTCTTGCTGTGTTGCCCAGGCTGGAGTGCAGTGGCGCGATTTCGGCTCACTGCAACATCTGCCTCACGGGTTCTCTTGCCTCAGCCTCCTGAGTAGCTGGGATTACAGGCGCATGCCACCACACCTGGCTCATTTTTTTATATCTTTAATAGAGATGTGGTTTCACCCTGTTGGCCAGGCTGGTCTCGAACTCCTGACCTCAAGTAATGTGCCCTCCTCAGCCTCCCAAAGTGATAAGATTACAGGCATGAACCACTGGCACCCGGCCAAAAAGTTAATTTTCAACTTGCATTTTTATTGAATCATTTCCAATATCCTTTTCCATAATATTTGCCAGAGGTACTTGTAACAGAAACCTACCAGTTAACAGAATGTTCTTTCATCACTGCCTTTCAAGTATATATGTCCTTTGGAAAAGACTGAAGTGAGAAATTAAAAATCGGAGAACTAGAAAGGAAAGATATTCAAGAACACAGAAATTGTATTAGGGTGATAAACCAACATATGAAGCAGCAGATCACACAATGAACTTTTTATTTTGTAACAATACAGATTTTAAGATAAGCATCTTTTAACTGCAGATTTAGCTTAAACCAAGAAGAAGAGAAGAGAAGAAATGCTGATATGTTGTATGAAAAAATTAGGGAACAGTTAAGAAGGAAAGAAGAGCAATATAGGAAAGAAGTTGAAGTGAAACAACAGCTTGAACTGAGTCTCCAAACACTGGAGATGGAATTGAGGACTGTAAAAAGTAATTTGAATCAGGTAAATTAATTTTGGATAAAAATTTTATATTTTTAACTTTATTTCATCACTATTACTTATGCTTTTGATTTAATATATATTATCTAGGTTTAAAACAAAAATGTTATCTCATCTTAAGCTGACCTATGACCTTTATAACTAAAATTATTCATGATAAATCTTGGCACCTAATAGATGCTCAGTCTCTGTTTTCTGAATGAAGGAATGGAGGATAAGTTGAGTTTAATCACTAACATAAATGTTAATTTAGGCATTTAATGTTAAAATACAGGCTAAATATCTCTAAAATTATGATGAAACTAGTAAAATGTTTGACATTTTATTTCACAATTCTTTATTTGCCTGTATTTAAGAACCGTTTTTGCTCTTTGATGAATTTAGCTGACATTTATGTGATTAAAATTTGAGTAATTCTTGAGTAATAAAGGTTCTTGCATTTTAATATGCTATTTCCTTTTTAGATGGAGTCTCGCTCTGTCGCCCAGGCTGGAGTGCAGTGGCCGGATCTCAGCTCACTGCAAGTTCTGCCTCCCGGGTTTACGCCATTCTCCTGCCTCAGCCTCCCGAGTAGCTGGGACTATAGGCACCTGCCACCTCGCCCGGCTAGTTTTTTGTATTTTTTGATAGAGACGGGGTTTCACCGGGTTAGCCGGGATGGTCTCCATCTGACCTCGTGATCCGCCCGTCTCGGCCTCCCAAAGTGCTGGGATTACAGGCTTGAGCCACCACGCCCGGCCGCTATTTCCTTTTTAGAAGTTTTTTTGTTTTAAAATTCTGCTCTTGATTAACCTTTTAGACTTTTAAAAAATGCTAATAGACCCAAAACTTAATATATCTCTAGGTCGTACAAGAGCGAAATGACACTCAGAGGCAACTTTCTCGAGAACAGAATGCCAGAATGTTACAAGATGGAATTCTGACCAATCACCTTTCCAAACAAAAGGAGATTGAAATGACTCAAAGGAAAATGAATTCTGAGGTATTTCTATTTCCTTTAGTCATTTTCAAATATGTGTATATATTTATTTGTGTGTGTATATGTATTTGTATGTGTATATATTTTAAAAACCAACTATATATGCATCTTGGAAAGTATTGAGGATTTTTAAGCCATATATGTATATCTTGGGGGTGGTGGTAGCGTTTTTGGTCCATTGGATAAAGTGATGTTCTTAATTCAGCTCCAGTTGTCTGCAGCAGTCAAGTAACAACATTCAGAATGACCTCATCCAAAGGAGAAGCTTTTAATATCTTCCATAGGAATTGGTGGTCTTTCCACAATCTCAAAACCCTTGCTACTAACAATAAATGCTTGAGTTTTTGGAAGTGATTTCCTCACCTTGATATATTAATGGAGAGGTTAGTTTATTACTTCCACCCACAGGAAGGGAGGAAAAGTGCAGCCAGTTCAGAGACCATATTTTGGATATTAATCTTCTCACTTTTGAGAAGAGTAATAGTGTGCTGCAAGTAGTATCTTATTTTGGTACAAAGAGCTTTTGAAACAATGATATGCCATGATGTATACTTAGTGATAATTTAGTAATAAGTATTTTGTTCTTAGTAAAACAGTTCGGCATATTTCTCCCTGTTTCACATTATTACAGTTTCAAACATTATGAAGAGGAAACAAAAGTTATTGTGACAACAAATCATCTCATGATTTTCTAAGAGGAGCTCTACAGATTTTGTCCTATTTACCATTAGTGTTGTGAAATAAAAGTCTTCTTTTGTATTTAAATATTTATACCACAGAAATAACTGATTTAGTGAAAGAAGACTACAAATAGAGTCAGAAGCCCCAGGGAAAATCATACAGCTGCTTATATTTTTTTTAACTTTTCCTTTTCAAAATCGTGATACTAAATGAGTCCATTGATATAGTAGAAGTGCTTAGTACAATGCCTAGATTTATTATTCATCAATAAACTTAATTGTTATAACTGACTATAAAGATGTGAGAAAAGTAGAATATAGAATATTCTCAGAAAAAAGAAACCTGAAAAACTGCGGAAAATTTCGTCTGTCCAGATATATGCAGGGCCAAGGCTCTTACTATGGGTTGGTGTATGGGTTAGATATCAGAATATAAACCCAATTTTTTAATGTGATCAAATTATTAATCTTTTATGCTTTTGAATTTGTTGTACTTCAGGGAAAGGCCTTTCCAATTCTGAGATTCTTAAAAATTTTCTAGTGATTTCTGTTTTACTTTCATGGATTAATTGTCTTCAAATAAATTTTTGAACTTTGGGGAGTTAATGCTCTATAAGGTTTGAGTTTTGATCCAACTTTTGTTTTCAATTGGATATACACTTGTTGCAACCCTTTATTGTAAAATGTACAGCTTATTCTTTAATTTCAAAGGAAATCATGATATGTCATTTTCTTGGGTGCTAACTCAAAGTTTCCTTTGTTTTACTTAGAATTCTCATAGTCATGAAGAAGAAAAAGACCTACTGCATAAAAATAGCATGTTGCAGGAAGAAATTGCTATGCTAAGACTAGAAATAGACACGATAAAAAATCAAAACCAGGAAAAAGAAAAGAAATGTTTTGAGGACCTTGAAATTGTAAAAGAAAAGAATGAAGACCTTCAGAAGACTATAAAGCAGAATGAGGAAACATTAACACAAACAATATCCCAGTATAATGGACGGCTTAGTGTTCTGACAGCTGAGAATGCAATGCTAAATTCTAAACTGGAGAGTGAAAAGCAAAGCAAGGAAAGACTAGAAGCAGAAGTTGAATCATACCGTTCGAGATTGGCTGCTGCTATACATGATCGTGATCAAAGTGAGACATCAAAAAGAGACCTAGAACTTGCTTGCCAGAGAGCAAGAGATGAGTGGTCTCGTTTACAGGACAAAATGAATTTTGATGCGTCTCACCTAAAAGATAACAATGAGATTCTTTCTCAACAACTATTTAAAACTGAAAGTAAACTCAATAGCCTAGAAATTGAGCTCCATCACACGAGAGATGCCCTCAGAGAAAAGACTTTAGGTTTAGAACGGGTACAAAAGGACCTAAGCCAAACCCAGTGTCAAATGAAGGAAATGGAACAAAAGTATCAAAATGAACAAGTTAAAGTAAATAAATACATTGGAAAGCAGGAGTCTGTAGAGGAGAGATTGTCTCAACTACAAAGTGAGAATATGCTGCTTCGACAACAACTGGATGATGCCCACAACAAGGCTGACAATAAAGAGAAGACAGTGATTAATATTCAAGACCAGTTTCATGCTATTGTGCAAAAACTTCAAGCTGAGAGCGAAAAGCAAAGTCTTCTGCTAGAAGAAAGAAATAAGGAGTTAATCAGTGAATGTAATCACTTAAAAGAAAGACAGTATCAATATGAAAATGAAAAGGCAGAAAGAGAAGTAAGTATCAAGAAAGATAAATATTTTTCAAACCTCCCGAAAGAAAATTTAAAATAATATACGGTTATGTAGTTAACTATAAAAATAAATAGATAAGCTTATTTACGCTGTCAGTTTAGAAACATCCCTTGTTTTCAGCAAATAAAAGAGCTGAGAGATGCTTTACTTTGAGTAAAGACATTGTATCATCTATGAAATTTTGAGTTTTAAGTTATGAGCTGTTAATAGACTAGTATGAATAGTAAACTAATGTGAATAATGTAGTCTTTTACTGCTGAAGATAAAATTTTAATGTCTTTATGTTGCCACATCTTAAGAACATTTCCATTTATCTGCCACCATGTAACAGATAAATGGAAATGCTCATACCTGAAATGAGTATTTTGAAATTAAGATTCAATTAAGTGTGTTATTTTGACAGTTAATTCCAGATTTCCCAGATAAACTGAAGTATATTGCTATATCTCTTAATACTTTTCTGTCAGTAGCTTTTTATATATTTTAGTTGATGTAATTTTATTTTTATTCTTGTCAATTTGAATTGTCTAAAAAATCAGTAACAAAAATGTCTTATCAGGTTGTTGTGAGACAACTTCAACAAGAACTGGCTGATACCCTAAAAAAACAATCTATGTCAGAGGCTTCACTGGAGGTTACATCACGTTATCGTATTAATTTAGAGGATGAGACACAGGATTTAAAGAAGAAATTAGGTCAAATCAGAAATCAAGTATGTATGAAATTTAACATGTCAACAGTTAATCTATAACTGGTTAAATATATAGTGTTTTATCATACTAATTTAGTAGGTAACCTTCTTTTGTATTTTCGTTATAATTAATTTAAATTTTACTAACTTTTTTTTTTTCTTTGAGATGGAGTCTCGCTTTATCGCCCAGGCTGGAGCATGGTGGCACAGTGGCACGATGTCGGTTCACTGCAAGCCCCACTTCCCAGGTTCACACCAGTCTCCTGCCTCAGCCTCCCGAGTAGCTGGGACTACAGGCGCCCGCCACCACGCCTGGCTAATTTTTTTTTTTAGTAGAGACGAGGTTTAACCGTGTTAACCAGGATGATCTCCATCTGCTGACCTCGTGATCCACCCGCCTCAGCCTTCCAGTGTGCTGGGATTACAGGCATGAGCCACCGCACCTGGCCTAAATTTTATTATCTTTATAATACACTTGCTGCTTTTTTTTTTTTTTTTTTTGAGACAGCCTCACTCTGTTGCCCAGGCTAGAATACAGTGGCACTGTCTCAGCTCACTGCAACCTCCACCTCCCGGGCTCAAGTGATTCTCCTGCCTCAGCCTCCTGAGTAGCTGGCATTACAGGTGTGTGCCAGCATGCCCAGCTAATTTTTTTTT
>NW_012109497.1:701735-723205 GCF_000951045.1 Mandrillus leucophaeus | reverse complement strand
GGATTATAGGCGCCCACCACTAGGCCTGGCTAATTTTTGTATTTACAGTAGAGATAGGGTTTTGCGATGTTGGCCAGGTTGATCTCAAACTCCTAACCTCAGGTGATCCACCCTCCTCGGCCTCCCAAAGTGCTGGGATTACAGGAGTGAGCCACCACGCCTGGCCTAATTTTTGTATTTTTAATAGAGACACGGTTTCACCATGTTGGCCAGGCTGGTCTCGAATTCCTGACCACACGTGTTCCACCTGCCTGAGCCTCCCAAGTGCTGGGATTACAGATGTGAGCCACCGCACCTATCTTGTTTATTAAACTCTGACTTTCATTCTGCCATTTTTTCTTATAATTACACATTTAAAAAAATAATATTTACCCTTACGAAAGTTGAGAATTATACATCATTCCTCATGGAAGTTGAGAGAGTTTTTTTCCTGTTAAACAGTATTTTATAGTGATTTTTCTATTGTCATGGTGAAGCAAACCAGATTAAGTTAGAGGATAATGTTTAATGGAATGTTCCAGAAAATTGTCTTATTTCTTATTTTCACTTTTGTGAATGGATACAGAATCTGTGTTGATTTATTTTATGGATTTCAAATTAATTTGTACAGAAAGGCCATTAACTTTTCTCCAAAATACAAATATTTTAATAAACTATTTAAAATAGGCATTTCCTTCATTTTCCTTTCATTTAAAATATATTATAAAAACATAGAAGTATTTAGATTATGTATAGTATGTATATCTAAAGTAGAGAATTAAGAAAATTATCTAGATCCCTCTTTTGGATTTTTAAAAAACAACATTGAGATATAATTTGCATACCATACAGTTCACTCATTTAAGGTGTAAAATGCAGTCTCTTAGATTATTTACAGAGTTGTGTAACCATCACCACAGTCAATTTTAGAACATTGTTATCACTCTGAAAAGAAACCCCACATCCCTTAGCCATCACTACCATCCCCGTCCGTGTCCCTCCACCTTCTCCAGTCCTAGGCAATCACCATCTACTTTTTGTCTCCTTAAATTTGTCTGTTCTGAACATTTCATATAAATAGAGTCATACAATATGCAGTCTTTTATGAGTGGCTTCTTTTACTTAGCATGTTTCTGGGGTTCATCTGTGTTGTAGCACATATCAGTACTTCATTTCTTTTTATTGTCGAATAATATTCTATTGTATGGCTATACCAGTTATCCATTCATCAGTGGATGGGCCTCTAGTTTGCACCTTTTGGCTACTGTAAATAATGCTGCGATGAACATTCATTTATAAGACATGTTTTTATTCTCCTGCCACTGGATTTTATCCTCAGGGTTATTCGGGCTGCTTTCACCATCTCCCTGCTTTACTTCTGCTGTTCTTCCTGTCTTTGCAGTTTGTATTCGTCTAGCCTCATTCCTTCAGACCTGGCACACAATTCCCCCTCCTTTGGGAAGCTTTCTCTGACCGTTCTGGCTCTCATTGACTTCACATTTTAGCATTTTTTATCTAGTCTGTGTAGAACAATTTGCCCTTAATTTGACTTCAATTTTATTTTTTTCATGAGAGAGAAACTCATCTAATTATAAATTTGCCTGCGAGGTGAATAATATCTGATATGCCTGTCACGTATCCTTGTATAAATTGAAAATATTTTAGCTTAGCAATTGTTAGGTTAAAATTACTTTATATTATACTAAGAATTTCTTTTTTGAGATGTTGATATAATAAAGCTTTTATTCTATTTTTATTATTTTATTTTTTTACAAGCCCATGACTAACATAGGTGGTTATTCTAAATATATTTTAAGTAATTAAATATAACTGAAAACCACTTAATCTAATAAAGGAAAGTTATTCAATCAAATGTTCATGTTTTTCTCACTATAAAAAAAATCTAAATTTACATTTCTTTATTATGTAGCCAGAGCTGGGATTCATAGATTCATACCACTTTACCACCCAAAGAGCTCTGGCTGCAGCTTTTCTGATATGCCATGTGACATAACCTTAGCCTTAAGCTCATCAGAGTGCTTGCTAAAGCAGCTCAGCACAGATACTTGTTGGGAATGACTTGATTTAGGAACCTTGTTCTGCAGTAGAGTCCAGTGTTTTTAGTCCAGTGCTCTGATGGCCATGTAAGTTATGTACTACTCATTCCAGGAGGTGCTGTTTACATTGTGGTCATCGCCCACTGAGGAGAGCAGAGACAAAGTAATCTATAATTGTTTAAAGTACTGTTGGCTAGTGAAATTGACGAAAGTTCTGTGAAGCACTAGGGGTGTATTCTGGGCCTCATGCTCCTCATTTGCTTTCACTTCCAGTGGTGTGAAGAATGATTCAGTGTAGCTATAGGAGACCACTTCCATTGGCATGCCAGCTGCCTAAAATATACAATTTTATTAGAACACAAAATACAGTAAAAATCACAAAAACAGCAAATATCATATATAGCTCACTATATGCCATGTACTCATCTAAGTACTTTATGTGCATATTCTTTGACTGAATCATCTTACCATCCCAGTGAAATAGATACTATTACTGTCACCATTTCTATTTTACCGATGAGGAAACTGAGACACTGAGCATTAATTTGCTCAAGGTCACACAGCTTACCATCCCAGTGAAATAGATACTATTACTGTCACCATTTCTATTTTACCGATGAAGAAACTGAGACACTGAGCATTAATTTGCTCAAGGTCACACAGCTGGTAACTGGTGGAGCTGGGATTCCCACCCAGCTATTCCAGCTTCTGTGTGGATACTGCCTCTCAATTTCATGAAACATCTAGTTGTCAACTAACATGTCATCATGTTAATTTTTATAATCACTGGCATCGCCATGGTCATTCACATCTATAAATATTAAAATTCTAGTTGACGTGGTGGTGCTTGGAATGCAAAAATATAGATGCTTACCATAAGGTAATTTCCTGTCTTTCTCCATTTTACCAAGTTTGTAAATTTGAGTATTTATCTGATAAAATATAGTTTGAAAACAAGAATAATGTGTTTTAGTTGTAGAACGCAGGTTGATAAACTTTTCTGTAAAGGGCCAGATAGTATTATTTTAGACTTTGGGAGCCATGGATACCTGCTACAGCAAATCAGCTCTACAGCCACAGCACAAAAGTAGCCATAAACTATGCATATTAAAGGAGTGTGACTGTGTTCCAATACAGTTTAGTTACAAAAAGAGGTGGTGGGCAGATTTTAGTAGATTATTATTTAGTAGATTATTTTACTAGATTATTAGTAAAGTGTTTTTTTTTTTTTATTCTTTGTTTTAGTTGCAAGAAGCACAGGATCGACATACAGAAGCTGTCAGATGTGCTGAGAAGATGCAAGATCACAAGCAAAAGTAAAATTTAAAGCAACACACAGAAAAACGTGATTATTTATAGAGCAAATAAGCAGTTATTTATAGAGCAAATAAGCAGTGTAGTATGAGAATTGTATCAGCTATGATCATAGGTACATCTGTGTGAAGTCAAGGAAAAATTTCAGCATTAAGCAATTTTGAAATGCACTTTTTAAATATTATCCTAGAATTTTGTGCATTATCCACAAACCACAACTAGAAAAATGATAGTTGCCGAATCACCTACTTTTGAAATCTTTAAGCATTTATGTAATTATGCCTTCAGGTGTTTGCTAAGAAATTACACAGTATTTTAAAAATTTATCTGTGAGAATAATTATTCTAAAATATACATTGCAGGCTTGAAAAAGATAATGCCAAGTTAAAAGTTACAATCAAAAAGCAAATGGACAAAATTGAGGAGCTTCAGAAAAACCTGTTAAATGCAAATTTGGTAAGTCAACCTCTTAATTTCTGTCATAGTGAAAAGGAATTTTATTGCTTTAGTAAGAGAAGTGGAGTATCCCTTATTTAAAGTACTTGAGACTAGAAGTATTTCACATTTTGGATTTTTTTTTTTATTTTGGAATATTTGTATGTACATAATGAGATATCTTGGAGACAGGACCCAAATCTAAACATGAAATTCATTTGTGTTTCATATATACCTTATATATGTAGCCTGAAGTTAATTTTATGTAATATTTTTAAAATAATGTTATGCATGAAACAAAGTTTTGACCATGTTTTCACTGTGATATGTCACATGAGGTTAGGTATGGAATTTTCCATTTGTGGCATCCTGTCCACACTCAGAGTTTCAGAGTTTGGAACATTTTGAATTTCAGATTTTCAGATGTTCCTCAACTGATAGATGGGGTTACATCCTCATAAACACATTATAAGTTGAAAATATTATAAGATGAAATTTAATACACCTACCAAACATGATAGCTTAGCCTTAAACCTGCTCTGAACACGTACATTAGCCTACAGTTTGACAAAATCATCTAATACACAGTCTATCTTATAATAAAGTATTGAATATCTCATATACCACATATTGCTAGCCAGGGAAAAGATCAAAATTCAAAATTTGAAGTTTGTTGAAATTGTGATGGTTTCACACCATTGTAAAGTCAAAATATATTAATAAGTTGACCCCTGGTAAGTCAATCCAAATTGTAGTGGTTTCACACACTCTTATAGTCGAAAAACCATAAGTTGGACTGTTGTAAGTTGGGGACTATCTGTATGTAAGAATATTTTAGATAATATGATAATCTTCATTGATGAAAGTATTTATTGTATTCATGGTAATACTGCTTGCTACTAGTAGTACAAGTCTTAACGTTATAGAAGTTGACTGAATTTATAACATGAATGAATTTGGTAGTAAGATTTTTAATATAAAAGATTGTGATAGGCTAAAAACAGTGTTTTTTATGTACATTTTGTTTGTTCATTCATCCATTGATGGACATTTGGATTATTTCTGTCTTTTGCTTATTGTGAATAATGCTGCTATGGACATTGGTGTACAATTGTGAGTCCCTGCTAATGCTTATAATGTCTTTTGAAATTTTAAGAAATTTGAGTAATGATTTGATCTACAATTTGAATTTCTTTTATAATCTAAATTTGTATTCCTCATCAAGAATGGATACTAGGTCATTATACAAGCATTTTTTTCCCCAAAGTAATGTGTTTTTCTCTTTGGATTTTAAAAAAGAGAAACCTGTGAAAAAGTAGAAATGGCTGCTCCAACAAGACATCACAGAATAACACAGTGCTCCTAGCACTGCAGATTCAGAAACTTTTTTTCCCATTTATCTGTGTTCATCAATCTTTCAAAACCTTAACAGTCCCTGCCGGGCGCAGTGGCTCATGCTTGTAATTCCAGCACTTTGGGAGGCTGAGACGGGGTGGATCACCTGAGGTTAGGAGTTTGAGACCAGCCTGGCCAACATGGCAAAACCCTATCTCTACTGTAAATGCAAATATTTGCCATATTCCTTACTCATGCCAGGCATGGTGGCAGGTGCCTGTAATCCCAGCTACTCGGGAGGCTGAGGCAGGAGAATTGCTTGAACCCAGGAGGTGGAGGTTACAGTGAGCCGAGATTGCGCCATTGCGCTCCAGCCTGGGTGACAGAGCGAGACTCCGTCTCAAAAAAAAAAAAAAAAAAAAAAAAAAAAAAAAAAAAAAAAACCTAAAAAACCGAAACAGTCTAGTCTCAGAAAAGTTGGCTGTGTAATCCACAATACCAATTTATTGATGTACCAATTTAATGATGTATTTATTGATGTTCTGCTTGATGTTTAACAAGCAGAACAGGATTCTCTGGTCATTCATGCTTTCCTGTGTAGAAATGAAGATCAGAAGGTTGCATTGTGAATACTAAAGTGGAGCAATGAGGTTGATGCTTCTACTAATGAGTTTCTTGAAGTCACAATAGGAAGATTTATGCGACTCTCGTATACAGATATATCTATCAGAAGAAACATCGACAAGTTTTTTTTCTAGATTTCATGTGTTAGTCCTACTTTATTGGCATCCTTTTCACACAAGTGACATGGCAATATATTGATATGAAGTCTCCTGTGAATGAGAGTATGGGGGGGACATCCCCTTATATGGGTGTCGTCCATGAATATATCAATGTCTCAGAAATGGAAAATTTAGTAAAAGTACTCAAAACCTGCTAAGCGTATTCAAAAATAATGCAGGATTTTCTGTAGATTCCCATAGAAATGAGTAAGGAATATGGCATATTATTAGTACACTTTGAAGTGTACACTGTGAATCAAAAATTTAATAGAGACAGCTTTCATCCAACTCATCAATAGCCCCTAACTTTTCCAGAAGGTTCTCATCTCATGTCTTTATGGAAGAGGGAATTATTCAAAAGAAAGCAGAGGCAAACAATCAATAATCTGTCCCTTGTGGAAAAGTTTTGCATTATAAAAGAAAAACAAAGACAAAGTATGCTGGTCGACATCCTAAGGGTGAGTGTGCCCACCCAAGATGAGAAAATAACACTATACTCAAAATAACACCAGTAAGAATCAACATAAAATGTACAAAATTAGCTATCTACAAAAGGAATCTGCACCAAGTAATGGTTTATGGGTGTGTGGTTGAGAATATTAATTGTTTATGGAAGTGAACTAGAAGGAAGAGACCTCAGGAAAGAGGTGTGGGATGGAAATCTAGATGAGGGAATCTGGGATGAAGCCTTGAGATTTAAGGAACTCTTAGAGAATTTAGAAGAGAAATGGAAGAGGACAGAACTCAGCATGAGGGGTGGCTGCATTTAGAAATGAAGTGGGGTCAGAGCAGTCTGGGAGAGGGTATGGTCACTGTTAGTAGTTGCTACTGAGAAGCAAAGCAGATTAAAGATTAAAAAATAGGGCCTTGATGATTTTCAGAATTTTAAAATGAGAATTATAAGATTGAAAATTAGATTTTAGTATAAAAGAAGACAAGTGATGAAAAAGTAGATCTCTAGATGAGACAGAGTCTGGCGAGCACTGTGGCTGACACCTGTAATCCCAGTGCTTTAGGAGACTGAGGCAGGAGGATTGCTTCAGACTAGGAATTGAGACCAGCCTGGGCAGCATAGCAAGACTCTGTCTCTAAAAAATATAAAATAAATCAGCCAGTGTGGTGGTGCACACCTGTTCTCCTAGCTGCTGAGGAGGCTGAGGTGGGAGGATTGCTTGAGCCCTGGAGTTCGAGGCTGCAGTGAACTATGATTGCACCATTGCACTACAGCTTGGTTGACAGAGTGAGACCCTATTACAAACAAACAAACAAACAAACAAAAAGGAAAGTCCAGTGGAAAAACGGGATGATTAAAAATGCCACAAGAATCAGGCAGAAGTTATGTTTTTGTTTATTGTGGAGAAGACAAACTTTATTTAAAGAGAAATGGTTAATAGAAAAGGAAAAATTGAAACTCATGGAAGAATGTTTATAAAGAATGAGAGATAACTCATCTTGAAGTCTGGTGAATATAAAAAATGTAATGGGAACCAGATGAAGGTTTTCTAAAAATTTTCTTAGTAAGATTTGATTTAACAAAAACTGGAATATCTTGAACTATTGATGACAATGTTTCTAGAGCAACTTTAGAAACGAGAACATACATCTAAAATAACTTTTAAAAAAATTTCATTAACACTTAGTATTTTATGTGTAAAAACTTCTATTTTTAACAAATAAATTTGGTAATTTAAGTTCCAGAAAAGAAATATGAGCTGTTTTAAGAAAAGTCGTTTTTGAAATCTGTTCTTATTGGTATCAGGTTTATAAACTGATAAACAGTTTATAAACTGTGTTTTATAAACCTCCCTAAACATATGTTACTCATGAACTCATGAACTCATGAGAAATAATAGTTTTAAGAACAAAAGTGTTTCTAGAGTTTTAAAAATAATTGAAAATATTTTGTTTCAAAGTCTGAAGATGAAAAGGAACAATTAAAGAAACTTATGGAATTAAAACAGTCTCTGGAATGTAATTTGGATCAGGAAATGAAGAAAAATGTTGAATTAGAAAGAGAGATAACTGGGTAAGATTTTAGTATTTCAGATCATTTTAACCATTTAATTGATTTAACTATAATTTTACTTTATTCAAAACTAGATACAAATTCATTTAATATCTACTTTTTCTTAATGAAATTATTCTCTTTTAAAATTGTTTTAGAAAGTTGCAGCACAATCTGAAACTTTTTGAATGCCTAAATATTACACTTATTCTTCAGTGATTTTGAAAATAGTAACAATGCCTTTGGCATATAATGTCAACTTCTCTCTTCATCTTTTACTTCGATCTTTTATTTCTGAAGATATTTTCATTCTCTTTGGTAATTTTTCTCTCTTTGGTAGTGTCCAAAGATATTCAGATCTTTTAATATCTGAAAACCTATCTGTATCACATCAAAAATTATCTTGATTTAGCTTATGCTTTCTTTCTGCCTCTTTTATGTGTCTGTGTAGTTATAAAATATATCATGGAAATTTACTCATGGAAATTTCGCATGGATAGCTCCCATGTTTACCTGAGGTATACATGTTATTAAACTTCTGTTTGTTTTAAAACACATATGCCTCATACATATACAAATCTATGTATGATTTAAGAGTAAAATGAACAATCATGTTTTTACTATCCAGATTTAAAAATGGAATGTTACCCGTTGTCTTGGAAGCCCCAACAAGGCTGCTTTTCTATTTATTTGCTGAGTACTTACGTTTGTTCGATTCTAATTACTATTTTTCTCTCATTGTCTTTCTCTGACATGGTTTTGCATCCCTTTTACTTTGTTAGCATTGTGCTAGTAAAGATTTCTAGATCTCTTCTGACATGCTCTCTCTGCTCATTTCCTTTCTTCTAAAACTCTGTTTCCTTTTCCCCTTAACTCAGACATCAAAGATGTTTTCTTTCCTGTCTCTTGTCTACTTTGAATGATCTTGATGTTTTTTATTTGTACTTTCATTTGTACTTTTATTCTTATAAACTGTGGTCAGTGGATATCAAATGTATTTTTATGTCTTTTCCAACCATTTATGTATAAGTATGTATATGCTTTGCTTTTCTTTTTTCGGGAGTCTCTCTGTTGCCCAGGCTGGAGTGCAGTGGTGCAGTCGCAGCTCACTGCAACCTCCACCTCCTGGGTTCAAGCAATTCTCCTGGCTCAGCTTCTTGAGTAGCTGGGATTGTAGACATGCAACACCAAGCACAGCTAATTTTTGTATTTTCAGTAGAGACGAGGTTTCACCATCTTGGCCAGGATGGTCTTGAACTCCTGAGCTCAAGTGATCCGCCTGGCGCGGCATCCCAAAGTGCTGGGATTTTAGGCATGAGCCACTGAGTTCAGCCTGAGTATGTTTTTCATCTTCACCTTGGACGCTGATCTCTGGGTTATAGCTAATATTTGATGACAGGTTAATGTTTTATATTAACATTAAAATGGATAGGAATAATTTACAAAAACTCGATGTGATTACAATATTAGCTCTTAATCTGCCATATATGTCATATAATTTTTCTTCACATTATTTACCTAAGATTATAATTTCATTAGAGTGTTTTCAAACTATGTCAGATTGAAATAAACGAGAGAATCATGATTTATACATTTCTGTCTCTTATATGCTAAAACATATCTGTTTAAATAATTATTAAATGTTTGCCTTTTTAAAACTTGAGTTACTCATTTTGTACCTTCCTGCAGATTTAAGAACCTCTTAAAAATGACAAGAAAGAAGTTAAATGAATATGAAAATGGAGAACTTAGTTTTCATGGAGATTTAAAATCTAGTCAATTTGAAATGGATATTCAGATTAATAAGCTAAAACATAAGGTAATTTTTAATAAGTTTTGGGACCAAAAAAATCACTTAATTTTGGGAAATATAGACTTCTCAATACTTTGAACAGTGAAATAAAGATTTTTTTTTTAACTTTAGGGACTTGATACTAACAAAGAAAACTTTTTTTTTTTTAAGTTCAGGGGTACATGGGCAGGTTTGTTATATAGTTAAACTTTTGTTTCGGGAGTTTGTTGTATAGATTATTTTGTCACCCAGGTATTAAGCCTAGTGCCCATTAGTTATTTTTCCTGATTCCTCTCCCTTCTCTCATCCTCCATCCTCTAGGAGGCCCCAGTGTCTGTTGTTCCCCTCCATGTATCCATGTGTTGTAATCATTTAGCTCCCACTTAGTAGTGAGAACTTGCAATATTTGGTTTTCTCTTCATGTGCTAGTTTACTAAGGATAATGGCTTCTAGCTCTGGACATAGGAACAGGCAAAGATTTCATGGCCAAGACACCAAAAGCAATTGCAACAGAAGCAAAAATTGACAGAATCTAATTAAACTAAAGAGTTTCTACAGAGCAAAGGAAGTATCAGCAGAGTAAACAGACAACCTACAGAATGGGAGAAAATTTTTGCAAACTATGCATCTGACAGAGGTCTTATATCCGGCATCTGTAAGGAACTTACACAAATTTACAAGGAAAAAACAACCCCATTAAAAAGTGGGCAAAGGACATGAATGGACACTTCTCAAAAGAAGACATACATGCAGCCAAACAAACATGATAAAAAGCTCAACGTCATTGATCATTAGAGAAATGCAAATCAAAACCTCAACAAGATACCATCTCATACTTGCCAGGAAGGCTATTATTTTAAAAAGTCAAAAAAATAAACTATTCATCTGACAAGGGACTAATATCCAGAATATACAAGGAACTCAACTTGACAGCAAAAAGAATAAATAATCTAATTCAAAAGTAGGCAAAAAATCTGAAACAGACATTTCTCATAGGAAGACACACGAATGGCCAAAAGGTATATGGAAAAAATACTCAACATCACTAATCATCAGGGAAGTGCACAATCAAAACCACCAAGTGATACGATCTTATTCCAGTTAGAATCGCTACTATCAAAAGACAAAAAATAACGAATGCTAGCAGGGCTGCAGAGAACAGGGAACTCTTAGACATTGTTGGTGGGAATGTAAAGTAGTACAGCCATTATAAAAAACAATGTGGAGTTTTTTCAAAAAACTAAAAATAAAGCTGCCATATGATGTAGTCATTCTACTATCAGGTATTTATCCAGGAAAAAGGAAATCAGCATATCAGAGGGATATCTGCATTCCCATGTTGATTGCAGTACTAATCACAGTAGCTAAGATGTGGAATCAACCTAAATGTCCATAGACAATGGAAAAGAAAAATATGGTGTATACAGATACATAAAGATGAAAACAACAGACACTGAGGTTTCCAAGAATGCAGAATCTGTACCAAGAAGTGTGTTCAGAATCTGGGTGACAGGGTCAATAGAAGTCCAAACCTCGGCATCTTGCAGTATAGTAACAAGCCTGCATGTGTACCCTTTCAATCTAAAAATGGAAATTTTTTTTTTTTTTAAATAAAAAGATTTGGAGGCTGGGCACGGTGGCTCATACCTGTAATTCCAGCACTTTGGAAGGAAGGTGGGCCACTCACCTGAAGTCACAAGTTCGAGACAAGCTTTGACAAAATGGCAAAACCACGTCTCTACCAAAAATACAAAAAAACTAGCTGGGCGTAGTGGCATACGCCTGTAGTCCCAGCTACTTGGGAGACTGAAGCAGGAGAATTGCTTGAACCCAAGAGACGGAGGTTGCAGTGAGCCAAGATTGCGCCATTGCACTCCAGCCTGGGCGACAAGAGTGAAAATCTGTCTCAAAAAAAAAACAAAAAACGATGTAGTGTATATACACAATGGAATACTATTCAGCCATAAAAAAAAAGAATGAAATCATGTCAGTAACATTATGTTAAGTGAAATAGGTCAGGCAAGGAAGATAAATATCTGAGTTTCTCACTCATATGCAAGTGCTAAAAAGAAAACTGAGCTCATGGAAGTAGAGAGTAGAACTGTGAGTATTAGAGGCTGGGAAAAGCAAGAGGGAGGAGAGGTGGGCAAAGGGGTGGGGAAGGGAGGAGGTGTTGGGTGATGGCTACCAAATTAGAGCTAGCTAGGAAGAATGCGTTCTGGTGTTCTATAGCACCACAGGGCAAATACAGTTAAATATATTTATTGTGTTTTTTCAAAAAGCTAAAAAGGATTTTGAATTTTCACAAGACAAAGAAATGATAAATGTTTGAAGTGATAGATATACTAGTCCGCTTATACATTGTATACATCTATTAAAATATCTCTGTAGCCATAAATACATATAATGTTATGTGTCAACTAAAAAGGAAAAAATATTCATCCCATGATAAACCAGAACATGGGCCAACCTCAGTGACTCATTTCTAATGAATAGAATGTGGTAAAGGTGACAACATGTGACTTAGGCATTAGGTTAGAAGAGGCCTCCTATCTCAGATTCCTTGCCCTTGGAACCAAGCCCGATCTTGGGAGGAAGCTCGGGACCCAAAGGCAGCCTTGGAGTTCCAGTCCCCCAGGCTTTGAGCTGTGTCCAGGGAACCTGAGGGGAACAGAGACAAGCTGTCCTAGCCAAGATTTTCCCAAACCACAGGTTCCTGAACAGAATAAACGTTTTAAGCCATAAATTTTGGGTACTTTGTTAGGAAGCAATAAGCAGAAAAAAAATGTATGTTACAAAAATAGACAATAAGAAACGTAATAACTTACACAGGAGAAATTAGTCTCATTTAAAGTAGAATCTAATAAATGTTGAGATTAATTTATTTATGGCAAATAGTGTTAAGCAGATAACCAGGAGAAAGACATAAGAGCTATCGAGGAGAAAGTTTTTTCTCCAGATGGAACTCAGAATTAAAGATCTGGAATCAGAACTCTCCAAAATAAAAATTTCTCAAGAAGACTTTAGTAAAACTGAACTGGAAAAATATAAGCAACTCTATCTAGAAGAATTAAAACTTCTAGATAGAGGGGGACTGGAATCTTCTGGTTTGTGCACTAATGTGTCTGGTTGCTGATGGTGGCCGTTGGCTGGAACTTTGGTTGGGGCAGGCACCCCGAGCACCCACGCTGGAATAGTTTGTAAATAGCTTCTTCCATTCTATAGCTTGTCTCTTCACTCTTAATTATTTCCTTTGCTGTGCAGAAGCTTTTCAGTTTAATATTGTCTCATTTGTCTATTTTTGGTTTTTTGGCTGTGCTTTTGAAAAATAACCATAAAATCTTTGCCTAGACCAGTGTCCTGAAGCAATTATCCCTATCTCTTCTTCTAGTAGTTTTATGGTTTCAAGGTCTTACTTTTTTATGTCTGAAATCCATTTTGAGTTGATTTTAGTATATAGTGTTCGATAAGGGCCTAGTTTCATTCTTCTGCATGTGGATATACGGTTTTCTCAGCACCATTTGTTGAAGAGGATGTCCTTTCCCCAATGTATGTTCTTAGCACCTTTGTTTAAAATCAGTTGGCTGTAAATATATGAATTTATTTCTAGGTTCCTTATTCTGTGGCCTTAACACCAATAATTATTACCCCTTGGAATGCAAGCCAAATTAGCATAAAACATTTGCAGCTCAGGAAAAGGCTTATGGCATTAGAATCTATATTACAGGATTCATTAATTACACTCTTATTCTGGGAGCCATTTTTTTATGAGGCCTAAATAACTCAATAGGAGTTCCCTGAAACTTCTTTAGAAATATAGGGCATGTTTATGGGGGAAGCAGTAAGAGACTTTCTGCTACGCCTTAGAGCCATGTAAGGAGGAAAGACACGAAACACTCATAGAAAAATACAAATTGAAGATCAAGTGCAAATGTGTGGCCAAGATGCTGGAAATAAGGAATATATTTTTGTGACTCCTGGTGGCTTTGACTTTGTTTATTTTCTGAGTAATTTAAGGGTTCACATTTGAAGAATGTTTTGTGTTTCAGGTGACATTTTATTGCAGTTGAATTTATTTCAGAATTTGTTCTTGGTTTTATGTTAGGCTGTTCTCAGGCTACTTCCTTCATTATCACACTATATTATTGTCTTCTTTCAGATTGATGATCTTACAGCAGAACTGGAGACTGCAGGTTCAAAATGTCTACATCTGGATACAAAGAATCAAGTTCTTCAACAGGAGTTGTTATCTATGAAAACAATACAAAAGAAATGTGAAAAACTGCAGAAGAATAAAAAGAAGTTGGAACAAGAAGTGATCAACCTGAGAAGTCATATAGAAAGGAATATGGTAGAACTTGGTCAAGTCAAACAGTATAAACAGGAGATTGAAGAAAGAGCAAGACAGGAAATAGTAGAAAAATTAAAAGAAGTCAATCTATTTTTACAGGTTAGTTTATGTGTAGTGTGCCTTCATTCATTTCACTGCAAATTGTATTTTGGATAAATACATTATATGTGTTTCCTCTACATCCCTTATAGCAATTTGTTCTATAGATTTCTAGAAAGATGATGGCATCTGTTTCTCCCTTTAGATATTTGAGTTTCCATCATTATTATAACTTAATTGATGATTTAGAATAATGATTTTCATTAGAGAATTATTTGACTATTAAGACCAGTTGGCATAAAACAAAATCATCAGGAAAACAAAATATTGTGATTTAGAAATTATACCGTGTTCTTGAATTGTTCTTAAATTACGTTGTTCACTTTTTAAAATTTTTAATTAATTTTATTATTCTTTAAATTATCAGAGTTCATGAGTACTAATGAAACAATGATTCAAATGTTTATACCTCAGCCTCCTGGATAGCTGGGACTACAGGTGCATATCACGATGCCTAGCTAAATTTTTAATTCTTATAAAAACAGAGTCTCGCTTTGTTACCCAGACTGGTCTCGAACTCTTGGCTTCAGGTGATCCTCCTGCTTAGGTCTCCCAAAGTGCTGAGATTACAGGCATGAGCCACCAAACCTGGCTGATAAATATTTTAAACTTAAGCTTGTTTTTTCACATATTTAAAATTACTCTCTGAATCACTAACTCAAAAGTAAAGGAAAA
The DNA here is from genome assembly GCF_000951045.1 of Mandrillus leucophaeus. Taxonomy (NCBI): domain Eukaryota; kingdom Metazoa; phylum Chordata; class Mammalia; order Primates; family Cercopithecidae; genus Mandrillus; species Mandrillus leucophaeus. The sequence goes on along the minus strand of NW_012109497.1, from coordinate 708,381 downwards.
AAAAGACACAATGATTACCCAGGTTATATATAAATTAAATTTTATTGAGGTATAATGTACAAATAAACACAACCATTTTAACAGTTTGACCCAAGTATATACTTGAATAACCACCCTCTCAACAGAGAACATTTCCAGAAAGTTCTCTCTTGCCCTTTTGTAGTTAATTCCCCCTACTTCATTCCAGGAAACCACTGGGACTTTAAGACAACTTGTGTTGCTTTTGCCTTGAAAAAAAAAAAAAAAAAAAACAAAGCTGGGCACGGAGGCTTATGCCTGTAATCCCAGCACTTTGGGAAGCCGAGGTGGGCGGATCACGAGGTCAGGAGTTCGAGACCAGCCTGGCCAACATAGTGGAAACCCATATCTTCTAAAATTTTTTTTAAAAGTAATTAGCCAGGCGTGGTGGTGCATGCCTGTATTCCCAGTTACCTGGGAGACTGAGGCAGGAGAATTGCTTGAATCTGGGCGGCAGAGGTTGCAGTGAGGTGAGATGGTGAGAGCTAGACTCCATCTCAAATACAAAACAAAACAAACAAATTAGGCTGGGCATGGTAGCTCGCACCTGTAATCCTGGCACTTTGAGGGCTGAGGCGGGAGAACCGCTTGAGCCCAGGAGTTCAAGACCAACCTGGGCAACAAAGTGAGACCCTGTCTCTACAGAAAATTTAAAAAAATAATTAACCAGGCGTGGTGGTGCATGGCTGTAGTCCCAGGTACTTGGGAGGCTGAGGTGAGAGGATCATTTAAGCCCAGGAGTTTTCAAGGCTGCAGTGAGCTATGGTTGTACCACTGAACTGAACCATAGGCAACAGACTGAGACCCTGTCTCTAAAATAAACAAAGCCAAAGAAATGTCTTTCCTCTCTTACCCACATGGGTATATGAGTGCGTGAGTGTGTGTGTCTGAGTGAGTGATAAAAATCTACTTCCTTAATAACATGAGTTTGTGTGTCTGTGAGTCATTAAAACTCAATAATTGAACAAATTTGTTTTAGTTGGGATAAAGAGCGATTGAGAACTGTGCAGGACCCCTGTGCTTATGAGAGAGGATGGAGGGTGCAAACTGGTAGAAAGCATTTGAAGATTAACAGAGAGCAAATCTGGGCCACTGGAAAATATGTAGCCGTTGTGAGAATAGAAAGTCTTCGCTACTCATTCTCAGCTTTTTCCCTTCCCTCAGTCTCCTGAGAGATAGGAGTCTTGGAACACAATCTACAAGGCCAAGGTGGTGGTATCCATGATAACACAGGTTTCTTCACATGGTATTTACGATAGTCTTACAAAGCTCTACGTGTTAGCTCTTAGCATGGAATGAGAATAGGGAGAAATCTTAGTGATAAGCCAGTATAGTTTCGCATTTTACAGATGAAGAGACCTAGGGAAAGGTTAAACAGCAGGCCCCAAGCCATAGAGCTAGTCAGGCTCAGGATCACACTCCACGTTCCTTTACTTGTAGTCCAGGTGATTCCATAACCTTATGCTCCAGCAGGTAGAATTACTGTAAGAGATCCAAGACCTTGGGCTTTTTTCTCAACATGTATTGATGTGCACAGCATTTATTCCTAAGAAGCTCTAAGTTCCTATATCTTCCATACAGATGATTGCTTTAATTTACTTTGCCAAGTATATTCATAATATGGAATATCACATCAAAATTTTTAAGCATATTCAAGTCTCCCATGAATATATTTTAACACAAAAATAATTTTTATATGATTTTCATTTGAAAATACCTACACATTTGTAGTCATTTTCTTTCTTAGGTTTTCCTTATGTTACCAGTTATTTTTTATTTTCCATATAACATCGTTAGACATCTGGGTTGCCAGTCAGCCTTTATTGTTTTGATTACTTCATCAAAGATGAAAATGCTTCTCTAGTAGAAACTCACTTTCATTTCTTTGGAAGGTGTATTTGGATTCCCGTTTCAGTTAGAGCCCTGGAGTGTCCTCTTATCTCTTTGACCAATGCCTGTTGACACAGAAATCTTCCCTTTTGGAGTTTGGGTTAAAAACAAAACAGCCCTTAGACACCGAGTAGGTGGCCATGGTCTTACTCAGGTTACATATTTTTAATATATTTTAAAAACACATGCTTTTAATTTGTTTTAGGCACAAGCAGCATCTCAAGAAAACTTAGAGCAGTTAAGAGAGAATAATTTTGCTTCAATGAAAAGTCAGATGGAACTCAGAATTAAAGATCTGGAATCTGAACTCTCCAAAATAAAAACTTCTCAAGAAGACTTTAATAAAACCGAACTGGAAAAATATAAGCAACTCTATCTAGACGAATTAAAAGTTAGAAAGTCCTTGTCAAATAAACTAAACAAGTAAGTCAAAATATAGAATAGGAAATAAATTAAGCTCATTCATTTGCCTTGAAAGCGTAATTCTTAGTGAGATAGGTTCATGAGATTAATGGGAAGTGAAAGCTAACTAGGTAATATAATTTTGGAAAATGTTAGTAAATTAACTTACCTTTAAAATGTGAGTCCAGGACAGTTTATGTCTTTCCTCGGTTTTGTGTTTTTTGTTTTTTGTTTTTTTTTTATGGCTTTTCCGTTAATATTCTTATGTAGTTAACTAGATCTATGTCTTTCAGCTATGTGCTTTTGAAACTCTGTTAATTTAGACATTGACATTGTCATCAAATTGTTTATCAGCACTGCCATAAATGTAATTATTAATGAGTTGGGCTGTTTTTTGGAAAATTACAACTTAAACCAGAAGGGTCAAGTATCACTACTACTCTGCACATTCTGGCACTCCATAAATGAACTTTCCTTGATTGTGGTATCTGGTGTTATCACTAGAGGGCGCTGTGAGACAAACTATCCTGTGTAGTTTTTCTACTACTTAAAGGTATGCTAGTGAAATATGATTAACGTAGGGATGAAGGGAAGTATAATTCATAAAGTGGTTAAAAATAACACCTTGGTCGGCCTGAGGGAGTGTGTGGAAAACAGGTCAGGCCCCACCTCTGATGCCTTGGGAACAATGTTAGGAGCTAACTGCCTTTGAGGCTCTTTAGTTCTTTTTGATCACCAACTCAGCTATCTTCTTTTCCCCTAGAATTTTTTGCTCTGAATTATTCCTTGGTGCCAGATGCCTAATATTTTTCCAGATAATGGGTGAAATAAATGTAAAAGGGTGGTGAAAGCAAATGCTTGCACATGTCTTGAGGATTTTTTTTTTAAATCTCTAAACTGGTTTACTAAATACAAGTATTTTTAGCTGGGCTTTTTCCTTTGTTCTTAGTTCTGTTAATTGTATCAAAATGATGTTTTTGATATGTTTGTACATAGTGAAATGGTTATTATAGTCAAGCAAATTAACATATTTATCATCTCACATATTTACTCTTTAAAGACAAGTATTTCTAATGACATCCTCAGGAATCTTACCTGTGGAGCGTTCCTGAAGGCAGCAGGTGTTAACCTGTGAAGCCATACATCATTGGTAGCCATTCTCTTCCCTTCCCTACTTTGCTTGAATTACTTGTTTGTTGGAAACTACCCTAGAAACATATGCACTTCTTTAGAACAGTCTAAAAATTATAATTGCATACAGTAGGCATGCTCTGACACGTTTTTCAGTATTAAAATACTGGTCAGTGGGAAATTTCATTTACTCTTATGGTAACTTTTTAAAAAATGCAAGTCTCCTAGGAATCATTTAGGGGAAAGTAAAATATTAAGCATATGTCTTCTGCAATCTTCACAGAACTAATGAGAGGCTAGCAGAGGTCAGCACCAAACTTCTTGTGGAAAAACAGCAGAGCAGATCTTTGTTCACCACTCTCACTACCAGGCCAGTCATGGAGCCACCTTGTGTTGGAAATCTTAGTAACAGTTTAGATCACAACAGAAAACTTATTCCAAGAGAAAATTTAGTGATCTCTTCCTCAAATCCACGGACTTCAAATAATAGCGTGGAGAACTACTTGAGCAAGGTTAGTTATGTTGTCTTTTTTCCTTCAGGTTTCAAATTTCTCATATAAGAATTCTTTTTTTGTTTGTGTTTTTGAGACAGGGTTTTACTCTGTTGTCCAGGCTGGAGTGCAGTGGTGCCATCTTGGCTCACTGCAACCTCTGCCTCCGGGTTCAAGCGCCTCTTGTGTCTCGGCCTCCCAGATAGCTGGGACTACAGGTGTGTGCCACCACACCCAGCTAATTTGTATATTTTTAGTAGAGACTGGGTTTCACATATTGCCAGGCTGGTCTCAAACTTGTGGTCTCAAATGATCTGCCTGCCCCAACCTCCCGAAGTGCTGGGATTACAGGTGTGAGCCACTGTGCCTAGCCTCAAATTTCTGGTATAATTCTTATTTTTAATTTGGTGAAATACTGAGTTGTTTAATTGACTTATGCTTGATAAGTAAGGGTCATAATTATCTGTGCTAATAAAGTGAGGAAATTTTAGTTTTGTTTTTTTTAAGTCCCTAGAGCTCTCACTTTCAAGAGATACCATTTGTTAACTTTATTCAATAAATGTAACTAAATTGTCACATTTTAAATTTCTTTAAAAGCTGAATTTACTAGAAATGGAATATGACTGCCTATTACCTGATAGTAAAAGGTATACGTTGAGATACTTTGGCTTTTTTTCTAATGGATTTGAGTTTGGCTGTGGTTGATGGCACTTTGATGGTTTTCTGGCACCATCTCAAGTGTTCCACCCTTAATCATAAGTGAACGATTGGCATCCAGACACTTAACCACATATGGAAATTATTATTTAAAGAACTCCAAGATAAATACTTTTTGTGAATTAAACCTCTAACACTGATTAATTTGTATTTTTAAGTTTTGTCATTTTGTTACATAGGATTACATCCTTAGTTGCTATTGTTACAGCATTTTTCTCCCAATTTTTGTAAAATGTGTCTATTACTGGGCAATTGCACAGCAGTTTTTAAATAGTTAAGCAAATATGTGAATGTAAAAAATGCACTTGTGCCATTATTTGAATGATTGATGACTAAGACGGCAATGATATCAAGAGTGTTTAGTAAGTATGATCAAACAGAATTATTTTCTTCCCACCCAGAATTTCATGTAAAGCCTCACAGGGTCCCCATCTTTACAGTTGCAAGATCCTAGCTAGCCAATATTATGTTCATCATTTTGTTAGCTTAGTTTTGTCTTGCTTTTCTAGGACAATAGAAAACCCATTGAAGAGGAACCTTCCAATCCAACCTTATGATTTCACTCATAGTATGACTCCATTTCTGGGGATCTCTAATGAATTCAACAATTACAAGTTATAACAATTGTAGACTTGGTAGGGAAAAAAAAATAATTCAACTATGCTTGATCCAGTTTAAGATACTTGTCTAACTTTTGACCATTTTTGACCAGGGGGACAAATTACAAAAGCTGGTTGCAGTGGTGAACACCTGTAGTCCCAGCTACTTGGGAGGCTGGGGCAGGAGGATTGCTTGAGCCCGAGAGTTTGAGGTCGTAGTGTGTTTTTATTGCACCTGTGTGCAATAGTGTGTGTGTGTTTTTTTTTTTTTTTGAGATGGAGTCTTGCAGGCTGGAGTGCAGTGGCCAGATCTCAGCTCACTGCAAGCTCCACCTCCCGGGTTCACGCCATTCTCCTGCCTCAGCCTCCCAAGTAGCTGGGACTACAGACGCCCACCACCTCGCCCAGCTAGTTTTTTGTATTTTTTAGCAGAGACGGGGTTTCATCGTGTTAGCCAGGATGGTCTCGATCTCCTGACCTCGTGATCCGCCTGTCTCGGCCTCCCAAAGTGCTGGGATTAATAGTGTGTTTTTATAGCCGCCACACTCCAGCGTGGGCAACATAGCAAGACCCTGTCTCTTAAAAAAATTACAAGATGCATAAAACATTTGTTTGAACAAAAATAAATAAATAACTAGTTCTTGTTGTGTATCATTAAAATATTCATTTTAATCAGTGCACATTAGCTTAAGATTTAATGGTATTTTCATGATCTTAATGCAGAGAAAAATAGTGTAGACTCATGTTAAATGAGACCTCAATGTGGTTTCTTTACCAGGCCTCATGTCCTAACGAATCATAGAAGAGCAAGCCTGAGGTTTTTTAGACAGCACTGCAGCCAAGTGGCTAACAAGAAACAAATTAAATTATTGTTTTAATATATAAATTACAAGATCCTAGCCAGCTAGTATTTTTTTCATCATTTTGTTAGCTTAGTTTTGTCTTGTTTTTTTTTTTGCCATTGGGTTGTTCCGGTTTTAGTTGTTTCGGGTTCTTGAATTTTTCTTCTTGGTTCCAAAAGGAAAATGAATGTCAAATACTTCTGTAGGCCAGATGCTCATGCCTATAATCCCAACACTTTGGGAAGCCAAAGCAGGAAGATCGCTTGAGCTCAGGAGTTCAAGACCAGCCTGGGAAACATAGTGAGACATAGTGAGACTTCATTTCTGCAAAAAATTTAAAAAATTAGCTGGGCATGGTGATGCACGCTTGTAGTCCCAGCTTCTCGGGAGGCTGAGGCAGGAGAATCACTTGAGCCCAGGAGGTCAAGGCTGCAGTGAGCTATGATCGTGCTTCTGTACTTTATCCTGGATGACAGTGAGACCCTGTCTCAAAAAAACCAAAACAATAACAAAAAACCTTCTGTAACTTATTAAGCATGATGCAAATATAAAATTT
>NW_012109497.1:688157-700075 GCF_000951045.1 Mandrillus leucophaeus | reverse complement strand
ACAAAAATTAGCTGGGCGTGGTAGTGCACGCCTGTAGTCCCAGCTACTCAGGAAGCTGAGGCAGGAGAATTGCTTGAACCTGAGAGGCGGAGGTTTCAGTGAGCTGAGATTGCGCCAATGCACTCCAGCCTGGGCAACAGAGTGAGGGGGGAAAAATAACCTCTACTTAAATTTGTTCCACAAGAAGTATTCTCTGTCTAGACAGTTAAGATTTCTTCAGTATTAGAGTAAGCAATTTGCTAAGAGTATTTCATTTTTATCTAAGCAAAATATACATATTGTGAAAGTATTTGTAAATAGGGTATAAAGAAATAAAATGTATTACACGTAGGAAATAAATATTTAGGAGAAGCGAGAAACTAAATTACATTAGTAGTTCCTTAATATAAGTCATGTAAAAATGTATATTTATGTCATGTTTATTAATGAATAGCAATATAAGATTTGTTCAATAAAGGCTTCTCCTTTTATTTGGTATTGAGTTATTACTTTTACAGGACCTGTCTGCTAATGCTGTTGTCACATTATTCAGTTTATAAGGCCTGTCTGTAATGTTACTGTCACAGAAATATATGGAAAACAATCTTACAAAAAATTGGGAAACCTGTTAGTCAAAAAATTTTATCTTCATGCCTAACATTTTTAAAAGCATTGGAGATCATATTATCATTATCACCACAAAGTGCCTGTTATGCTCACTATATAGTGTGCTGTTTCAGACCGCGTTCTGGGTATTTAGAGAGAGAATACCTTTTATAAAAAAGATTTAAATAAGAGCACTCTAAATGGGCCACTTGCAATATAGTTTGAAATATTCCCACACATTTCATAGTTAAGTATATAAATAAAATTAGATGTTTAAAAAATTGGTACTAATTTTTGAAATCAAAATTACAATTAAAGAGCTATACATATTTTTTTTGTTTATAATTCTACCAAGTTGTGAATCAAAGAAACTAAACTGGAAAACTAGCTTTAACTTATATTTATCACTTTTTGAGCAAATTTTCTGAAATCTTTGTGTTTACATGAATAAAGAAATGTTACTTATAATATATAGGTAGGATAATACTTATTTTCACTTACTTTTTTGCCAGTAGAATTTTCACATGACATTATGATAGTATCACTTTCTTCATGTATATATTGATGATTTTGTACCAAAAAATAGCATAGAACATACTTTAAAATTTTAATTTTCTAAAAGTAGACAATAGAAAGTGTTTTATTTGTTTTTGTTTTTGTTTTTTTTTTTTGAGATGGAGTCTCTCTCTGTCGCCCAGGCTGGAGTGCAGTGGTGCAATCTCGGCTCACTGCAACCTCTACCTCCTGGGTTCAAGCAATTCTCCTGCCTCAGCCTCCTGAGTAGCTGGGACTACAGGTGCACAGCACCATACCTGGCTAATTTGTTTTGTATTTTAGTAGAGATGGAATTTCACTATGTTGCCCAGGCTGGTCTCGAACTTCTGAGCTCAGACAATCTGCCTGCCTTGGCCTCCCAAAGTGCTAGGATTATAGATTTGAGCCACTGTGCCCCACCAGAAAGTTTATTTTAAGGAAAAATCCATTAAAGTGAAAAAACTGATTAAGCTTTATAAAGGTCAGAGTTTTGCTAAGAATTTCAAAGTAATGCATTCTTTGCAAACTATGACTTCAGTTGTTTAACCTAGTACGAAAAAGAGAAAATATCACCTCTCTGACATTATGTATATGCAATAGACCAATATTAATTGTACTTTTTATCAGATTAAACAACATTACACATTTTTAAAATCTAAAGTAGGAATTTTATTTATGTGATTATTTTTATATTTAAGCAATCAAGTGTAGTCTTTAAGAGTATTACAGGCCACGTTTTGTAAGTGATATATCATTCCCATGATAATGTCTCTTGTGTAACTTAAACATTATAAATAACATTTGACTTATTTCAGATGCAGCAGGAGTTAGAAAAAAATATAACTAGAGAACTCGAAGAAGGTATGTTGCCAAACTTCATGAATTAAATTTAGATTGATTAATTGATTTCTGAAATAAACTGTAAATGGTGAGTGGGATCCCTTTCCATTGTTTGGCTAATAGATACTACATTAAGTGTTCTTTCTTACACACATCTAATGAAAGATGTGAAAACATAAATATTCATAGTGGAGAGTATACTTCCTTTGTCTCATTAATTCATCATGTTCCATAGCTTTAAAAAAATCTCAAGAAGTCTTTGCAGCTCTTTTTTTTTTCGGCTCTACACTTTCTTCACTTCTGCCATTCCCATAAAACTGTAGCCAGCATGCAGAAATTATTCTTAGAAAACAAAGGCATCATCAACTTCTCAGGGGTATGGTGGTGATTTAAGGCCCAAAGACCCCAGACTTACCTAGTAATACCTAGTCTGTAATTACAGTTCATAAGCAGTCGCTTGACAGGTGACATTTTAAATCTCCAATCATTTACTTTGTCATTGGTTTCCCTTTGCCCTCAGGAGAAGCTCCAAGTTCCTTAGCATGGAATAAAAACACCCACATCAATGTGGTCCTTGTCATGTCATTCAACCTTATTTCTCACCCCTTACTGTTCTCCGGGCCCCTTTGCTCTGGCATCCAGCCACCCTAGACCACGTGGAATTCCACAGGGAGCTTCCTCAGCTCCAGCTCTTGGCATTTGCTTCTTCCTTCTGTCTGGCATGTTTTCCTTGTCCTTCAGGTATCAGTCTACACATTGCCTCCATCAAAAAGCCTACGTTATTGACTCAGACCTGGGATAGGTGTCCGTTCTGTGTGTTCCAGTAGTGTCCTGTCTTACACCTCTCATGGTATCTGTGACTCTGTATGGAAATTGTATGTTTGTCTGTTTTTTCAGATTATAGCATATGTTTGTTAGAGATGGATCATATCATCTTCATCTTGTAATTCCAGTGCTTACTTTGCTCATGGTTGTTGAATAAATGAATGAAGAGAAGCTCTGATATCTAACTACAAGGATAAATTAATTCAATGTGCAACCACAGGCAAATTATATTTAATAGTAATCTTGTATAATAGTTGTGCATAGATATATTTCTTTATTAAAACTGACAAAATTCTCAACTCTTTTACTGACTTTTACTTAGTTAACTTTGAAATCTTTTAGGTAAAGAATATAATTCTTTCTTTTTCATTTTAGCTGCTGCTGAATTGGAATCTGGATCAATAGCTTCTCCTCTAGGATCTACTGATGAGTCAAATCTAAATCAAGATCTGGTTTGGAAAGCATCAAGAGAATATGTACAGGTTTTAAAGAAAAATTATATGATCTGAAAGATAAAATTTTATTACTGGGCTGTTTATGTGACATTTTAATTGTTTCTCATTAAATATTAATATATGACATGTAAAAATCTTTATTAAAGGAAAATATTTTTGTATCATATGTGTCAGATCAAAATTTGTATAGTATTTTAAACAATGTAACTTGGCTTCTTTAACTTTTAAGTGGATTTTGCCAGTGAAAACCAGGAATATTGAGTTTTACATACTCAAAGTGCCCAAATGTCAGCTGTTTAAACAGCCAAACCACGAAGTTGTCATTAATACTTTAGTGCAGTTAATTGATGACTTATTTGTATTTTGTAATTTTTATCACTATATGTAGTGGTAGAGTTGGACTTAGACGTCATTTTGTTGTGCAGGAACTATGGTCATTGTTCATGTTTGGATGTATTAACAATCGTTACAGTGCCATCAAATATACACAATTTTAAGCACTGATTTATATAGCTCTTCTCAGGGAGAAATAAGATTTGCCTAATTCACCTTTTCTGTTTGTTTATTTATTTCTAATTAACCTTTTGGAAATAGTCTTCAATTTAGAGAAAATTTCCAAATTTTAATACAAAGACTTTCCCCTCTGAACCATTTGAGAGTAAATTGCTGACACTCTACCATGATTTCTGATTTCTTAGTGGGTATTCCTACAAGTCAGGACATTCTATGTAACTACAGTGCAAACATTGCAATCAGAAAGTCAACATTAATACATTCTAGTTTGTTACTTCTCTGTAATGTCCTTTATAACAAAAGGATCCCATTCCAATCCACGGCTTGTATTTAGTTGTTGTATCTCTTAGATTCTTTCAGTCTGGAACAGTTCCTCAGTCTTTCCTTGACCTTCATGACCTTGAGTATTTTGAAGAGTAAAGTCCAGTAACATAGAATGTCCCTTAATTGGGTTTCATGGTGATTAGATTTAGATTACATGATTTTTTGGCAGGAGTATCACAGAAGTGACCCAGTGATCTTCTCATTGCATCTTACCTGTGACCCTACAGTTTTGATTTGCCCTGTTACTGGCAATGTTAGCATTGATCACTGATCACTAACAGTGGTATCTGCTGAATTTCTCCTCTGTAATGTTATTTTTTCACCTTGTGGTTAATTTGTATTTTATGGGGAGGTAATTTGAGACTATGTACATATCTCTGTTCCTCATCAAACCCTCAATTTATTCATTTACTTCTATCAATATGGGTTCATGGTTTATTTTATTCAATGGGTTATCATTCATTAATATCATTATTAAAATTTGTTTTTCTTTTAAGAAATACTCAATTTTGACAATTTCAGACTTACAGAAAAATTGTAAGAGGTAGTACAAATAATTTTTGGATATTATTCCCTAAATGTTAATATTTTACTACATTTACTTCATCCTTTCTCCCCCTTTTCCTCCTCTCTCTCAAGATAAATATGAATATAGGTGCTTATGTCAGATATTTTTTCTGAACTGTTTGTAGGTTGCCTCTTTATTTCTAAATAATGCATATTTCCTAAATACAAGGAATTACCTTACATAAGTGTAGTTTAATGGTCAAAATCAGGATATTAACATTGGCTCAGTGTTAATATCTAATCTATAGACCTCATGCAGATTTTGCCAGTTGTCTCCAAAATATCCTGGATAGCCGAGGAAAATTCAAGATGGGGGATTTTCACCAGATGTGCTGTGTTGGTCCAATTGTCCCGTTTCTCTAGTCTCCTTTAATCTGGGACAGTTGCATGACAATCAAATTTATGTTTTTGGAGAGTATAGGTCAGCTGTTTTGTAGGCTTTCTCTCCATTTTGGTTTGTATGATGTTTTCTCATGATTAGCTTCAGGTTGTGCCATTTGGGCAGGGCTTTCACGCAGGCTGAGTTCTCTGCAGTGCAGCATCTGGAGGCATCTGCTGTCAACTTGCTTCCATTACTGGCCAATGTTGACTTTGATTATTTGGTTTGTTCAGATAATCGAAGTCCACATCCTGCCATGTTTGTCCATGGTAAAGCTACTGTATACTTTGTATTTAATAAGTATCTTGTGTAAAGATACTTTGAGGTTTTGTAAATATCTGGTACTACTCAGAACTTCAGCCATGAGATAAAGCCTTTCATTGGTGATTTGTGCTTGAATCAGTTATTATGATGGTTACCAAATGATGATGTTCTTATTCCTTTATCCCTTCTATATTGATAAATACAACAAAACCAGTGAACAAATAGGGGGAGAGGGGAAATCTTACTAATTTGGTGTTCACATGCCCCTGGATTTGGCCAACAGTAGCCGTTTCAAGCCGACTTTGTGTCCTTCTGAACCTGTCCCCATTATTCTTTGAACACTTCAAGGGTCAACTGTACGTTTAACTTCCTTTTCTGACAGTAACCTGGCTCCCTTCATCCTGAATATATATTAAGTACTTACTTCATGCTGTCGATAGGCTTTGGAATCTGACTTTAAGTGAAATGACATATAACAGAACCAATTTTGCCATAGGCTAAATGATACAAATAAAACATACATATCGTTGACATATCGTTGGTCACAAAAACATCACTAAACTTCTAAGTGAAGACCCCAAAACATGAATACTAAACATTGAAGTAAATGTGAACTCTACGTATATTTAGGAAAGATTAATTTAAAAAATTAAGATACTACCCAATTTTGGGTGCATCAGTGAGTGATAGTGGTTGTAGTGGTGGTGCTGTGTTAAATCAAGGAATAAATGATGCAAAGTGAAAAAATTGTCAGGAGCACCTGCTGCCCTCATGCAGCTATCTGAACACTATTTTTGTGTCCAAAAATAGTCACAAATACGGCAGGCTCATGGAGCACTTTCATACCACATAATTGTGTACCGCAGCATTTGTATTATGACCATAGACCCTACAACATTTTATTTTATAGTAATTTGCATTCATTTGTTCTTCTTAACCTGCTTATTCCAGTTCAGGGTCACACGTTGTCGGAGCCTCTCCTGCACTTAGGGGTGCAGGGTGGGAACAAGCTCTGGACAGGACATATCCCATTGCAGGGCCACTCACATACACCCACCCTCACTCTAACTGGGACCATTTTCATGACATCAGCACATCACATGACCTAACATGCCCAGCTTTGGGATGTAGGAGGAAACCAGAATACCTGGAGGAAACCCACACAGACAAGGGGAGAATGTGCAACCTCCACATAGATGGGAGCCCAGTTGGGAATTCTTTTTCTCATCAGTGTGACAATGAAATGATGTTGTTCAAGAATCTGCTATATTTACTGATTTGTTCAATCCCCGTGTGTGTAACCAATCTCTTGTGTCCCAGCCACTAAGCAACTGTGCTCCCCAGTCCCCCTTGGACTCCAGCACCCTTCATCAGGTTGCCTCCACCGCTTTTCCTCCCAAGCTGATGCTGTCTTCACTCCATCCTTTCCCAGACACCCTGTGCCAGGCCACCCTCTTATGTAGATCCTTCCACCTCAAATGCTGTAAACCCATGTGGGACTATCCCTTCCCCCATGTGGTTGCCTCCTGACTCTGTCTTTGATACCTCATTCTATCCATCTACCTTTCAGGGGTGCCCTTACTTGACCTCCAACCCTGTAGAGGGTGACACTCCTGACATAGGAGATAGAAATTATTTAGGCAGATAGCAAGGGTAAAAGAGTCCTTGGCAGAATTTCTCTTTTAACAAAAAGCAGGTCCCAAATCATTTCTAACAAGGAGCAGCCTGAAAAATCGAGCTGCTGACATAGATAAGCAAGCTGGAAGCTTGCATGGGTGAATGCTGGCAATTGTGCCAATAGAAAAGGGCTACCTGAGGGCGACGTACTTTCAGTATGGAGGCTCCATCTTCCCTTTTCTTTGTACAGTAAAGGAACAGGCAACATGGTGCTGGCCAGGCAGAGAACTCATCTGCATAATCAAAGATTAGGGTGGGGGCGGCCAGATTTTCATGCACTATGCAAATGACACACCTAGCCCTAACCAGTTTTTTGCACCTTATGCAAACGGCACACCTGGTCTGACCAATCTTTTGTGCCCTGTGTAAATCAGACACCACTGCCTTAAGCTCATCTATAAAACCGTGTGCATTTTGCCGCAGACTGGAAGACCCGCCCGGGACCCTCTCTCTGCAGGGGAGAGCTTTTCTCTTTCTCTCACCTATCAAACCTCTGCTCTTAACCTCACCGCTGTGTGTCCACATCCTTGATTTCCCTGGCGTTAGACAATGAACCTCAGATATTACTCCAACAGTAATGCTGCTTCACTCCCACACTTAGGCCATTCTCATTTTATCCAGACTCCAGCCCCTCACTCTGGGCCACCACAACTGTGTTTTTGTTTCCAGCCTTAGTCTCTATACTTTTGAACTGAAATGTTCAGGAAGAAAAAGGAGAATAGGACTCCACATACCATTTATAATCAACATGCCAAGCTCTACAAAGCAAGCATTTTTTATTGGAATTGCATTGAGTCTATAATTTGGGGACAAAAGACATTTAGAATATTGAGTTATTCTGTCTTTCTTTTTTCTTTTTTTTTTTTTTTTATTGAGACGGAGCCTCACTTTTTTGCCCAGGCTGGAGTGCAGTGGCGCAATCTCGGCTTACTGCAAGCTCTGCCTCCTGGGTTCATGCCATTCTCCCGCCTCAGCCTCCCGAGTATCTGGGACTACAGGCGCCCGCCACCATGCCCGGCTAATTTTGTTTTTGTATTTTTAGTAGAGACAAGGTTTCACCATGTTAGCCAGGATGGTCTCCATCTGCTGACCTCATGATCCACCCACCTCGGCCTCCAAGAGTGCTGGGATTACAGGCATGAGCCACTGCGCCTGGCCTATTCTGTCTTGTTAACTTACAGAGATCTTGCATATATACATTTTTAGATTTATTCCCAGTTATTTGATACTTTTGATTCTATTCTTACATTTTATTTCCTGTTTCTTATAGAAGTAAAATCAGTATTTTATGTATTAAACTTGGATTCAGCTATCTTGATAAATTCATATTTTCTATTTGAGTATTTTATCTGTAGAATCTTGGATTTCCCGTATACACACAAAAATATCTGTAATAGTGACAGTATTGTATCCTTTCCAATTCCTGGAGTTTTTGTTTTTCTTTCCTACTACAAGAATGATGTTGAATAAAAGGGTGGAAACAGTAGGCATCCATATTTTGTTGAAATTACAAAGGGGAAGCAATATTTTTCAACAAGTATGTAGATGTCAGGCTTTTGTTTTTATAATGAATATCCTTCATTATTGTATAGGTTTCCTATTGCTGCATAATAGGCCATCACAAACTTAGCATCTTAAAATCACACACACTTATTATCTCACGGTTTGGGTGGGTCAGGAGTTCAGGCATGGTCTATCTGGGTCCTCTGCCCAGGTTCTCACAAGGCAGTTGTAAGATCTGAGGTTTATTTTGCTGTAAACTTTTTTCCTTGGAGTTTCAGCTGGTTTCCATCAAGGAAGCTGAGCTTGTCTGCTTCTGTGTGGGTGGAGCGTGGTCTTCAATCTGGGCCCCATTGCTAGGTAAGGAGCTGAGTTGGGAGTTTGTCTTGCAAATTCTCTATAATGACTGAAAGTTTTAGCAACCAGCTGGTCTTAATTTCAACTTACAATTAGAGTTCTCAGAAATTGTGTAATTTGTGTGATCATTGTTTTGCTTAGCTGTTTTTGTTTGTTTGTTTCTATCTTCTTGGGATTTTGGTGGTGGTGGTGGTGGTGGTGGTTTTGGTATGTTTTGGTCTCAAACCTGTCAGATTTGATGAATTCTAAACCCCTCTAGCCTATGAGCGTGGAATTTTCACTCCAAAGGAAAAAAGAGCACCATGCTTTTCTCAGCCTTTCAGGGCATTCTCAGGTGACTGAGAATCATGTGAGGGTGTCTGGGAGGAATGCCTCCTAAGAGCAGCAGTGGCTCCAATGAGGTTTCTCCCTCAGGAGAACATAATTAGGGCCTATTCTCACCTGGCAGGTGCATATAAGGAGTTGACCCCTCCCACATCTTAAGCCCCTGACACATTGTGCCAGGTAGTTGTGACACAGGTGGACCAAACCAGTTCAGAGAGTAATTGCCCTGGAAAGCTAGGTCCGCAGGCAGCACACTTTGAGTCTGACACATTCACCGACTTAATAATATCTGAAGGAGAACTCTAAACTATGGAAAATTAGGCCTCTACATTGGCTAAAATCCCAGCAGCTGTGCAACAAAAAGTTACAACCTTAGAAACTCTGGCTGGGTATTTGCAAAATGCTTTTGGCGAATTGTCATGCAAATATTTGGTCAAATGGACAACTATAACCAAAGCAGACTCTTAAGTTACAATGGCCGAGATGGGGATCTTCTGAGATGCCCAAATTAGTGCATCTGTGAACTAGAATAGAAAAGGCACGCACAAAAACTAAACAGCCAGAATGGGAGAGCTGCTTTCAGTGATATCTGGAGAGGAGCAAAATGGGGGAAGATTGCCTCATCTCCTTACAGAAGACCAAGAAGCAACTTAGAGATGCTGAGAACCCTCTAGTGCTTTATCTCAAAGAAATCTTCAGAATCATTTACTTCCCTCTTGGTGCCTTCCCCACCTCCAAGTATACCCCTACTTTACCCCAACCTCTTTGAGCTTCCTGAACCAGATCTGTTCCCTCCTCATGCATGCTCCAGTCTACCATCTTCCCCTCCTTGACTGCTACTCACTCAACAGAAGGCAGCAGGGGGTCTAACTTCCAAGACTCTACCTCCTGTTGATTCTCTGACAGCCCCAGTGTCAGAGAATATTGAGTTATTCTGTCTTTATTTTTTCTTTTTTCTTTCTTTTTTTTTTTTTTGAGACGGAGCCTCACTCTTTTGCCCAGGCTGGAGTGCAGTGGCGCAATCTCGGCTCACTGCAAGCTCTGCCTCCTGGGTTCACGCCATTCTCCCGCCTCAGCCTCAGTGTCACCCTCTCATCTGGAAGATGGGAAAAGGGGGACCCTATAGGGACATCTCTCATGATTGCCCTGTTTTGAAAACAACCAATAACAGATAGAGGAACCACAGCATTTGCCTATCAATTCTGGTCAGAGGCTGAGCTACGAGGCACAGTTATAGAATTTCCTGACCTCCATAAAGATCCAACTGGGTTTGCCCATGAATTTGAGCTCATTATCAGAACTATGACCCAGGTCGTTCAGACCTTTACCAACTGGTACACATTCTTGTTTCAGATGCTAAAGCTAAGGAATGGCTAGAAAAAACATAGAGATCAGACCCTTTAGCAGACTTGATCCTCAAAAGCCCAATAGAATGACAACAATCAACCCCCACAAGTCCAGAAGACAGGCCCAAAGATGTCTGGGAGTGAGCGCCTGCTCTGCTAAATATCATTCCCTCAGTGTTCCAAAGGGTTGTGGATTGAATAAAATCTAGCAGTGCCACCAGAACCCAAAAGAATCAGATCATTTTACATGTTTTAGTAAAACTTGCAACGGTATTGCAAGATGTCAGCTGATTGCTTTGAAAACACTAAAAATGATACGTTATTAAATGCAAACTTTTAAAACAGACCAGATGATGATTTAGCCACCCTTGTAAATTGGGTTATGGCTGGGACTAACAAACTGGTTACCTTAGCTGAGAAGTTATCCTGTGCTATAGACTGCCCAAGTTATGCATCTACAGTTAAAGCAATTTGTTGGGGTGATCAGACCCAACACCAGGCCATGGGGACTACGAAGTCCAGTAGAGTCAAAGGAATGAGAAAAGACAAGAGAGAAAGTGGGACCAGGGGGCC
The DNA here is from genome assembly GCF_000951045.1 of Mandrillus leucophaeus. NCBI lineage: Eukaryota > Metazoa > Chordata > Mammalia > Primates > Cercopithecidae > Mandrillus > Mandrillus leucophaeus. Next base: position 689,012 of record NW_012109497.1, on the reverse strand, counting down.
AACGCTAGTATGGATGCTGCGAAGGCCCCAAGCTCTGGGAGACCATGCTATTTATTGGTGATCAAACAAAGAAACAGGTGGTAAGGATGGGGTTGAAAGGAAGCAGTGCATCAAGCGAATGAGCCACAGCTGTGGCAGTTTAGCATTTTTTCTGAAACATACCGCTACTTGAGACAATGGGAGTGCCAGAAGCAAGGAGCCAGCAAGTCCAGACACATTCCAAAGGCCACGAGGGGTTTTAGACCCTGGACCCTGGACATGTTCCAAGCCCTGTCTCAGCTTCTTTCCCAACACTCAGCTCTTCTCCCAACACAATTAACTTCTCAAACCTCTCAGTCACAGAAAAATGTTAAACCGCCCCAGTGTGAGGACTCTTCCCTCAGCCTGTTACTAATGTAAAAGACTGGGACACTTGAAAAGGGACTGCTTTAGGCTGAAATGGAAGCCACAGCAGGAGGATACAACTCAGGAAGACCAGGGGTGCTCTGAGGAAGTTAAAGTGTTTCACCTCTCCCAGTATTCTACCTTGACAATTAGGAGAGATTAATCATCAACCATCCTTATTTGACACAGGAACACCCATATCTGTTATAAATCCCACCTTGTTTAGAAACCTCATTCCTCGGAGTAATGAAAGGATTATCTTCGTGGGTGTATCTAAGAAAAACTACCTCATGTTTTAAATCAAAACCTCTAACCTTACAGTTTTGTCAGGTTTGGTACCCCACCAACTGAGGGCCCTAAATATGACCCACTCAGTCTGTCCCATGTGTTCCTAATATGCCCTGAGATCCCTTTCAATCTTTTGGGCCATGATCTCCTCAACATTCATAATGACCATATATATATATATAT
>NW_012109497.1:674564-688107 GCF_000951045.1 Mandrillus leucophaeus | reverse complement strand
CTCAACATGAGTATATGAGTACGTTTTCATACTGCTATAAAGAAACTACCTGAGACTGGGTAATTTATAAAGGAAGTTTTAATTGACTCACAGTTCTGCATGGCTGCAGAGGCCTCAGGAAAGTTACAGTCATGGTGGAAGGGGAAGCACTGTCTCTTATACACATCTAGATGTGTATAAGAGACAGTATATATATATATATTTTTTTTTTTTTATCAAAAGGTGAAATTTTTTTGGAATATGAGCCAGGAGACAAAACAAAAACAACCCAAAACAAACAAAAGGAATTAGAGAAACTTCCTGACAATGTACCATAATTTAGTACTAGTAATGGTAAAACATCATCTTGTGTCTGGGAAATGAACTAAAGACAGAAAGGGAAATGTTAGCAGAGAAGAGAGAAAAGTGTAATAAAAGGCAGAGAACTGTAAAACTCCTTTTAGCCTCCCCAGTTTTCAAATTACCCCAGAAGTGGAGCATTTGGTTAAGGCCATCCTCTCCCACTTATGGTCCCAGTCAAATACAGACACAGGAAAAATATTCCTAAAGATACTGCTCCCCAACTTTGTATAGTATCCTTCTTGATAGTAAGACATAGATGGAATTGTCCCTATCATACAAGATTATCTAAAAAAGGGATTCATTATTCCCTGTACCAACCCCTACAACACCCCTGTATTCTCTACCAAATGGTAGAGAATGAAGACTTTTTTTCTTGACACTGAGTCTTGCTCTGTTGCCAGGCTGGAATGCAGTGGCACGATCTGGCTCACTGCAACCTCTGACTCCCTGGTTCAAGTGATTCTCCTGCCTCAGCCTCCCGAGTAGCTGGGATTACAGGCATGAGCCACCATGCCCAGCTAATTTTTGTATTTTTAGTAGAGATGGGGTTTCACCATGTTGGCCAGGATGGTCTTGATCTCCTGGCCTTGTGATCCGCCCGCCTTGACCTTCCGAAGTGCTGGGATTACAGGCATGAGCCACTGCACCCAGGTTGTTTTTTTTGTTTGTTTTTGTTTTTTTAATGAGGTCTCACATCTCACTATATTTCCCAGGCTAGTTTCAAACTCCTGATCTCAAGATATTCTCTCTTCTTGACCTCCCAAACTGCTGGGATTAGTCATGAGCCACCATGCCTGGGCTGAGGGTGGAGATTTGTACAGAATTTGAGAGCAGTAAACAATAGCATAAATTTAGACACTCACATGCCCTTCTATCAGCTGTACCTGCTCCCAGTTAATATTTCTCAATTGTGCATCTACAGTGCCTTCTCTAGAATTCCTGTAGATCGACACAGCCAATAGTTGTTTGCCTTCACCTGGAGAGAGTTTTTCCCAGGATAGTGCCTATGATGTCATAGACACATAAGTGTTTATTGTCTTACTGACTGGTATAGTTTGGATGTGTGTCCTGCCCCAAATCTCATATTGAAATGCAATCCCCAGTGTTGGAGGTGGAACCTGGTGGGAGGTGATTGGATCATAGGGTCAGATTTCTAGTGAATGGTTTAGCACCATCCCCATTGGTAATTTATAAAGAAAAAAGGTTTCACTGGCTCACAGGTCTGCAGGCTTTACAGGAAGCATGGTGCTGGCAACTGCTCACCTTTTGAGGAGGCCTCAGGAGGCTTCCATTCATGGCAGAAGGCAAAGTGGGAGCAGGCTTCTCACAGGGAGAGACTGGGAGCAAGAGAGCAAGCAGGGGAGGTGCCACACACTTTTAAACAACAGATCTCCTGAGAACTCACTATCAGTGGGACAGCACCAGATTATGAGGAATCTGTCCCCATGACCCAAACACCTCCCACAAGGCCCCACCTCCAACACAGACGATTATATCTCAACATGAGTATATGAGTACGTTTTCATACTGCTATAAAGAAACTACCTGAGACTGGGTAATTTATAAAGGAAGTTTTAATTGACTCACAGTTATGCATGGCTGCAGAGGCCTCAGGAAACTTACAACCATCACAGAGGGTGAAGGAGAAGCAAGGCACATCTTACATGGCAGCAGGAGAGAGAGAGCAAAGAGGAAATGCCAGACACTTATTAAACTACCACATGTCATGAGAACTCCTTCACTATCACAAATACAGCATGGGGGAACTGCCCCCATGATCCAACCACCTCCCACCAAGTCCCTGCATCCACACAGGGGGGTCATAATTCAAGATGAGATCTGGGTGGGAACATAGAGCCAAACCATATCAATGAGATTTGGAGGGGACATCCAAACTATATCCCAGGTTCAATAAATAATACCACGGAATGCAATCAGAAAAATGCAGAATGTTGAAATAACACAGGATAAATAATCTGGTTTCTTCAGTCAAAACTAAAGGAACCAATAGAGTGCAAGTGAATAAAGATGTAGGGACACATTTAGGTGATATACTCAAAGATATCAAAGGAAACTGAAGACGTCTTATCTAATTTTAATGTATACTCCTTATTCAGATCCCAATTAATATAACCATGAGGCTGGGTACGGTGGCTCACACCTGTAATCCCAGCACTTGGGAGGTCGAGGCAGGTGGATCACAAGGTCAGGAGTTCAAGACCAGCCTGGCCAAGATGGTGAAAGCCTATCTCTACTAAAAATACAAAAATTAGCCAGGCATGGTGGTGGGTGCCTGTGATCCCAGCTACTTGGAAGGCTGAGGCAGAGAATTGCTTGAACCCAGAAGGCAGAAATTGTACCACTGCACTACAGCCTGGGCAACAGAGTGAGACACTGGTCAAAACTAAATGAATAAATTAATCAATGTAACTATAAGATAATGATGATGATAATAATGTATAAGACAGTAGGAAAACCTTGAAAACTGGCTGAATACTTAATGTGATACATTAAGAGTTACTGCTGATTTGTCTCAGGGTCATATGATGTCACGGACTGTTTGTGTTTTAAGTCATTAACATTTAGAGATGCATGCAGAAATATTTGTAGAGGAAATGAAACGATGTTTTTATTTTCCAAAAAAATGAGGACATATATATTATACCTCAATTAAGGCAATAATTAGGAATATGGGGGAAGTGTGTGGAGGCGTAGGTGAAGCAAAATTGGCAATGTATTAATCATTAGTAAGCTGATTAAATGGTAAATTAGGTTCATTAAACTATTAAAATTTTGTCTACCTTAGTTAATGTTTCAAAATTCTATCATAGAAAAAAAACTCTAGGAGCATAATAAAACTAAATACCCACTAATGTGCCCCAAAGTGCTGAATTTACAGTAAATACTAGAGCAATATTTAATAATCCATTTTTTTCAGGTGGAGTTTTGCTCTTGTTGCCCAGGCTGGAGTGCAATGGTGTGATCTCAGCTCATTGCAACCTGCGTCTCCCAGGTTCAAGTGACTCTCCTGCCTCAGCCTCCCAAGTAGCTGGAATTACAGGTGCCCACAATGATGCCCTAATAATTTTTTTTTTTTTTGGTGTTTTTAGTAGAGAAAGGGTTTCATCATGTTGACCAGGCTAGTCTTGAACTCCTGACCTCAGTTGATCCGCCTGCCTCATCCTCCCAAAGTGCTGGGATTACAGGCGTGAGCCACCATGCCTTTGATTACAACTGTCATAAGATCTTGTAGTCATTGAGAATAACTCATGTGGTTTATCAAAAACACCTAATTATTCCATTAAAGTTACTAAGTAGAACAAAAATGATTATAAAGATGTTTGAAAGAATAGGTTCCAATTTAATTGGCTAAAATATTTGCATATATAATCATTATTGCCAAATGTGGGGTTGGCATCAAAATGTGGATGATCAAAAATAATTTCTTAAACAGATTATTCTATGTTGTGTGTAAGGATAGAAGAGTCTTTAATTATTTTTCCAAAATGAAGTCTGAGATCTTTAGCCCAGGAAGGAGTAGGTGAGGTGTAGCCTGCTTTCCTGGCTGTTGAATGCTTCTGGAAAGGATGCTGAATAACTTGCTGGAGAAGATGCATATGGTAAACATTGTGGACAGATAAATATAGATTATAATTACTCAGGACCCTGATGAATTTCTGCATTTCTAAATGGAAAGGTCAATGTTAAATGTTTAAAAATGTTTATACTTTGAGAAGCAGAGGCAGGCAGATCACTGGAGGTCAGGAGTTGGAGACCAGCCTGGCCAACATTGTGAAACCTTGTCTCTACTAAAATTACAAAAATTAGCTGGGCATGGTGGCATCTGCCTGTACTCCCACCTACTTGGGAGGTTGAAGCAGGAGAATGACTTGAAACTGAATGTGGAGGATGCAGTGAACCGAGATCACGACACTGCATAGACTCCAGCCTGGGTGACGGAGCTAGATTGTCTCAAATCGAACAAACACCAATAAAAGTTCATACATTTTGTCTTATGAAAAATCAACTCTAGTTGTTACTTAGAATTGCTATTATTCCACAGAAGATCCTTAAGTACTATTTTTGCACTAAACTAAGAGAAAGAAAATGTACATTGTCATGGAGAGTACACATATATCCCCGTCATGTTAAGATCCCTTTACAGCATTAAGAGAATTCTAATTTTCTAAAATATTTAGCAAAAAAAAAGAATAGGGCATGAATTCCAGCTCATGCTGCTTCCTCACTGGGAGTTTGACTCTATAATAATACACTGAGGCATCAACGACACACTTCTTTCAACAACAAATCAAAGATTGACATGTTTATTTTGCGTGGTTTTGCTATTTCTTAGGGATTATGAAGGAAATGCTTAGTTAGAATAGAGAGGGTGGATGATAATACCAGGAAATTAAATGTGAGAGGTCAAGGAGAACATTTTATTTTATCACTAGTATTTTAAATATAAAGATTACATAATCGTAAATATAGGGCTTTTGGAGCCCATCTTAGCACTTCTCCCCAGGTACGTTCAATACATATCATTTTATTGAAGTTGCTTGTACACCTATCAGTCTCACCTACTAGTTAAATGGCTCCTCTAATTGATTTTTACATTTCTCTACCACATCTTGCCTTGAGTCGATTCTAAAGACATGATTGATGAAAGAAGGTAAATGCCAGTAACGTGAACAGGGCTGCATCTAGAAAGCCGCTCTATCAAGGAAATCATTTAAAATAATGATGTACTCAGTGTACAAATTTTAGGAAATTTCCCTATTATACTTGCTAGTTTGAATGATTTGTGTTATTTTCAAAAACGTAAATTGAATATATTATTATTGAGTGCATGTGTGTGTATATATATATGAAATATGAAATATTTATGTTAACATCACAGAACAGACTTAACTCATGGCAAAGTTTTTTTTTAAGCACCTGCAGAAATCAGTCTTCTTTCCAGTTTCGAAAACCCTCACAAGCCATGGGCGAAAGAGGATCCTTTGGATGCCATATAGTGCATGAAGCACATTGGGTTACAGTAATTTTTAAATAATTCATATTCATAATTCACAATGAGGAAACCTGAAAGTTGCTGGAAGCTATCAACGAATGAAAGGTGGGGCGGGGCCGCTGTCGGGGCGGGGCCTTGTGAGCCAGTGCCTGGACTCCCACTTCACAAATGGAAGGGAGGCGCGTGGAGGGAACTCAAGGCCTGATTGGTTCCTCCTAAGCAGGAGGCGATCTGGTTGGCAGGGCAACCGGCCTTCAGTTAGAGCTTTCAGTGGGTGCCTTCAGTTGGTGGCATTTGGTTGCCTTTCCTGGGAAGAGGTGGCAGGTGCTCAGCTCTGCAGGCGTGGGGGCAAGCGAAAGCCCCAGCTGCCCGGGAAGAACAGAGTTGCCCCACGGGGACCATGCTGACCTGTCACATGTGCACCAAAGCCAGCCTTAGGCAGTGCCAGCGCAGGGCTTCTGCGGAGCCTTCCTGAGGCTCTGACATCTATGATTGGGCGGCCAGCAAAGGCGCAGGCCCAGCACAGAGGAGCAGAGGAGCTGGAAACACGCTGTCCCTTAATACCATCCCCAAGCGAGGCCAGCTGAGGGTGTGGTGTTTGGAGCCGTCCTGCAGCTCTGAGATCCACGATGTGGCGGTGGGAGTAGCACCAGATTCCACTGCTTCGGAGCCTGCCCGGTCTGATTCAGGAGCCATGACTAGCAGCACATTGGCGACCAGAAGACGCCAAAAGGTAGGGAGACTACAGATACCGCTTGGCCTTAGGAGCTCCTTTGGCACTTGCTCACCCAAGGTTCCCCCCAGCGGCAACCACAGCCTAGGGCTCCTCCCTCCTGCCCCTAGTTCGCTTTTCTAGGCTTAGGCCCCAAGCAGGAAGTACTTATTCTGACTCCAATGCCTACTCGTTCTTCTTTCCCTGTTGCATCCAGCCGTTTACTTTTGGTCGCCCTGCCCAAATATCCACTTCAGCGCCCTCTTCTTTTCCTAGGCTGGCCGAAAACCAAGTTTTCAAAATACAAAATGGATGCCACATTTTTCGTTACAGTAGAGGAAATGTTCGACAGCTCTTGTATTTAAACTGAAGTAGCCACATTGGGACTCCCAATTTCATATCTTGAGTTCTAGAGCAGAGCTCTCTCTCCTAAAGTAATGGCTGAGGGTTAGAGTTACTCTTCTTGATTCTAATAATCAGAAATGATTTTTTATAGAGACAGGGTCTCACCTTGTTGCCCAGGCTGGTCTCAAACCTTGGCCTCAAGTGATTCACCCCCCTTGGCCTCCCACTTTGTTGGGATGACAGGCAAGAGCCACCACACCTGGCCTTGGGAGCTGCTCCTGCTTTGTGTGTTCTGGCTGGTCTTCTGCGCAGCTGTCAGTAAGATGCTCCTGCAGCATAGTTCCAAATCTTTCTGTGCAAATTCAGTGGATGCTGTGATTTTTTTACATGGAATAGCCCCTTTATTTATTGCAGAGAAGCTGGACAATTCACACTTAGTAACATACAGCCTAGCAAATTTCATTTCTTGATCAACACACCTGTTAAAAGGTGATGCTTGTGGTCTAAATATGCAGATTCCTCATCATCCCCAAGAAAAAGGGAACCACTGCAAGGCAACCCGGGAGGGAGTGCAAGCCATTGAAATTCACACAGGAGTGGGTAGAAAAGAGAATCCACATGTTTTGATCCCTCCATGTTCTGGGTATCACTTGGTCCTCCTTAAATTGCACCATTTTTGGTGTCAGAGAAAACTGGATTTGAATCCCAGGTCCATCACTCTTTATGATGTGATGGTGAAAGTGTTTTTAAGTTGTCTGAGCCTCAGTTTGCTCATCTATAGAAGGATGTGATTGTTACGAGACTTCCACAGGGTAAGTGCGTAAAAACCATGGTAAAATACTTGTCATTTAAAAGACAGTGTTATTATGAGGCTTCTATAAGATAAGTGTGTAAAAGTCTGGATGCAATGTCTAAAATTTTGTAAGTGTCCAATATGTGTACAAGGAGGATTATCTTTCATTTTTCAGATGATTAATTTTTAGACCAAGTTGATAAAATTGGGGACACTCATATTTCTTAGACAATCAAACCAATGATCAGAAAGACTAAATAAATCACCGCAGTCACAAAGCAGTTCACAATGCATTCACTGGGTAATTTCTAGTTAACAGTAGAAATGATGATCACATTGAAAATCTCATATTTTGTAGTAGTTTTCTCTTACATAAACCTCTTGCTTTGTTGAAAGCATAGATTCTAAGCTGCTCTATGAAAGTGATTATTAGAAAAATGTGATGTACTTAGTGTGTACATTTGAGAAAATTTCTTCTGTTAGTCTTGCTAATTTGATTGAACATCTGTGTCATTTTCAAAAATGTAAATCGAATATATGTGAATGGGATATATATGTGTGTGTGTACATATGGAATATAACTTGATATTAGAAAGTAGGCTTAGCTCATGGTAATGCTTTTTTTCTGAAAGCGCCTGCAGAAATCTCTCTCATTTCTAGTTTGTTAATGTTTCAAAGATTATGGGGGGAAAAGGGGCTTCTATGAATCCCGGACACTGCGTGAGGCAGATTTGGTTTCAGTAATTTTAGCATCATTTATTGTAAGGCAATGATCCCTAGGAATTTCTTCACAATGAGAAACCTGAAAGGTCCTAGCAGCGAACAATGAATGAAATGTAGGGTGGGTCCACTGGCAGGGCGGGACCTTGTGAGCCAGGTGCCTGTGCACTCAATTTCCAAGTTTGTGAGGAGGCACGCAGGGGATTCTGGACCTGATTGTTTCCTAGAACCTGGATGCGTTCTGGTTGGCAGGGCAACTGGCCTTCACTTGGTGGCCTTGAGTGGATGCCCTCATTGGTTGCCTTCATTTAGTGCCCTCAGTTGGTTCCCTCAGTTGTTTCTCTTCAGTTGGTGGTCCTCAGTTGTTGGGCAGTGGTGGAAGGAGGATGATTCCATTTGTGCTCTCTCCTCCCCCAGTCACAGCTCCCAGGCTTGTTGCATCCAGTCCCTTCTAAAATAAACCAGACAGGTTGGCATGGTTTTTTTTTTTTAGCAGACAAGTCAGCTTAGGGTACAGGGGTGACCTGGGTTCTAGGATTTTAGTGCAGTGCCGCCCCATGGCCCAGGGCTGCCCATGCCAGCCATGCCTTTGCCAGGAAGAGGCGATAGGTGTTGAGCCCTGCAGACTTGGGGGCAAGCGAAGGCCCAAGCTACCCCAGAAGAACACAGGTGCCACATGGGGACCACACTGAACTGTCACATGTGCACCAAAGCCAGCCCCAGTCAGGGTGCAGACAGCGAAGGCGCAGGCTGCGATAAACAGGACCAGAGGCACCCGGAACACGCTGTCCCCAATGTCCTCTGCAAGCGGAGCCAGCTCAGGGTGCGGTGGATGAAGCTGTCTTGCACCTCTGGGATCCACGAGGTGGAGGTGGCAGTAGCGCTGCACTCCACTTCTTTGGAGCCTGCCCAGTCAAATCTGGGAGGCAACAAGGGACCTGACAGCAGCACACTGGCAAACAGAAGACGCCCAAAGGTAGGGAGGAAACGGATGCTGCTATAGTTCAGAAGATCCTCTGGCTGTTGTTGGCCCAAGGTTCCCCCAGAGACATCCAAACCCACAGTTTTCTCATCTATAAAAGATGTGATTGTTATGAGGCTTCCATAAGGTAAGTGTGTAAAAACCATGGCAAAATGCTTGTAACTTAAAAGAGAGGGTTTCTATAAGGCTTCTGTAAGGCACGTGTTTAAAAATCTGGACATAATACGTGTAATTTTTTTAAGTGTTCAGCATATAGAGAAGGAGGATTGTTTTCTCATCTACTTTTTAGAGCAAGTTTGTAAGATTGGTGATACTCATATATCTTAGACAATCTAATCAATGATCAGAAAGAATAAATAGATAACCAAGGTCACAAAGCAATTCACAATGCATTCACTGTGTAATTTCTAGTTAAAAGTAGCAATGATTTTCACACTGAAATTTTTGTATTATGTTGTGATTTTCTCTTACATAATCCTCTTGGTGATATGTAACCACAGATTTTAAGTTGCTCTATCAAAGTGATCATTAGAAAAATGTGATGTACTTAGTGTGTAAATTTTAGAAAATTTCTTCTGTTAGTCTTGTTAATTTGATTTAACATGTGTGTTATTTTAAAAAATGTAAATGTGGATTGGATATATATGTGTACATATGAAATATGACTTGACTTTATAGAGCTGGCTTAGCTCATGGCAATGTTTTATTCTGAAGGCACCTGCAGAAATCTCTCTTATTTCTAGTTTGTTAAAGTTTCAGAGATTATGAGGGAAAGGGGATGTAGGAATCCCAGACACTGCGTGAGGCAGATATGGTTTCAGTGATTTTAGCATCATTCATTGTAGGTGATGATCCCTAGGAACTTCTTCACAGTGAGAAACCTGAAAGGTCCCAGCAGGCAGCAATGAATGAAAGGTGGGTCGGGGCCGCTGGCAGAGCGGGGCCTTGTGAGCCATGTGCCTGTGCTCTCAAGTTCCAAGTTTGTGGGGATGCCTGCAGGGGGTTCTGGACCTGATTGTTTCCTCTGAACCAGGATGCGATCTGGTTGGCAGGGCAACTGGCCTTCACTTGGTGGCCTTCAGTAGGTGACCTCATTGGTTGCCCTCAGTTAGTGCCCTCAGTTGATACCCTCAGTTGTTTCTCTTCTGTTGGTCATCCTCAGTTGGTGGTCCTCAGTTGGTGGTCTTCAGTTGTTGGGCAGTGGTGGAAGGAGCAAGAATCCGTTGGTGCTCTCTCCTCCCCCAGTCACAGCTCTCAGGCTTGCTGCATCCAGGCTCTTCTACAATAAACCTGACACATTGGCAGGTTTTTTTTTAGCAGACAAGTCAGGTCATGGTATGGAGATGACATGGCATGCGGGCTGGTAGAGCAGTGTCACCCCATGGCTTAGGGATGCCTGTGCCAGCAATGCTTTTGCCAGGAAGAGGCGATAGGTGTTGAGCCCTGCAGTCTTCGGGGCAAGCGAAGGCCCAAGCTGCCTGAGAAGAGCAGGGTTTGCCCCCTGGGGTCCACATGAACTGCTGCATGTGTGCCAAAGCCAGCCCCAACCAGGACTTGCACAAGGTTCTGCAGAGCTAGCCTGTGGCTCTGATTTCTACGAGAGTACAGACAGCAAAGACGCAGGCCGTAATATCCAGAAGCAGAGGCGCCCGGAGCATGCTGTGCCCCAGTGCCCGCCTGAAGCGAGGCCAGCGAAGGGTGCGGTGAGTGAAGCTGTCCTGCAGCTCTGGGATCCACGAAGTGGAGGTGGTAATAGCACAGGACTGCACTGCTTTGGAGTCTTCCCCATCGAATGTGGGAGCCAGCGAGGGTCCTGACAGCAGCACAATGGCCCCCAGAAGATGCCGAAAGGTAGGGAGGCGACGGATACCACTTAAGTTCAGGAGCTCCTCTGGCTGCTGATGGTCCAAACTTCCCCAAGAGGCATCTAAAACCTCAGTTTTCTCATCTATAAAAGATGTGATTGTTATGAGGCTTCCATAAGGTAAATGTGTGAAAACCATGGCAGAAATGTTTACAATTTAAAAGAGGGGGTTTCTTTGAGGCTTCTGTAAGGTAAGTGTGTAAAATCTGGACACAATACCTTTAATTTAGGTCACTGTAACCTTTGCCTCCTGGGTTCAAGTGATTCTCTGGCCTCAGCCTCCTGAGTAGCTGGGATTAGAGGTATGCACCATCAGGCCCGACTAATTTTGTCCTTTTAGAAGAGACAGGGTTTCAGCATGTAGGTCAGGCTGGTCTCGAACCCCTGACCTCAGGTCATCTGCCCACCTTGAATTCCCTAAGTACTGGGATTACAGGCTTGAGCTACAATCTGGCCAAAAATTTCATTTCTTGATCAACAAACCTTTTCTAAGGAGATGCTTGTGGTCTAAATATGCAGATTCCCAGTCATTTCCAAGAAGAAGGGAAGGACTGCAAGGCAACCTGGGAGGGAGTTTAGGATTGTTCTGAGGCTGTGAAAGCCATTGAAATCCACATATAAGACGGTAGAGAAAGGGAATCCACATGTCTTGATCCCTCCATGTACTGGGTATATCTTGGTCTTCATTAAGTTGCACCACCTTTGGCATCAGAGAGAACTGGATTTGAATCCAAGTTCCAACGCTCATTAGGACATGATGGGGAATGTGTTTTCAAATCCTCAAAGCCTCAGTTTGCTTATCTATAAAACATGGGATTCTTATGAGGCTTCCGTAAGGTAAATGAGTAAAAATGTGGGTGGGCAAAATGCCACCAGAAGACGTCCAAAGGTAGGGAGGCAACAGATACTGCTCAAGTTCAGGAGCTCCTCTGGCCATTGCTGGCCAAAGGTTCCCCCAGAGACATCCAAAGCCTCAGTTTTCTCATCTGTAAAAGACGTGATCGTTTTGAGGTTTCCATAAGGTAGGTGTGTAAAAACCATGGCAAAATGCTTGTAATTTAAAAGATAGGGTTATTATGAGGCTTCAATAAGGTAAGTGTGTAAAAATGTGGATGCAATGCCTATGATTTTGTAAGTGTTTAGTATAGAGAGTAGGATTATTTTTCTCTCATTTAATTTTTGGAGCAAGTTTATAAAATGGTGTTACTTATCCTTTTGAGATAATCAAAGCAAGGATCACAAAGATTAAATGAGTCACCATAGTCACAGAGCAGTTTACAATACATTTAGTGGGTAATTGCCAGTTAAAAGTAGCAATGATGATCACATTTAAAATCTTGTATTATGTGGTGGTTTTCTCTTACTTAAGCCTCTTTTTTGTTGAAGCAGTAGATTCTAAGTTGCTGTATCAAAATGATCACTAGAAAACTGTGATATACTTTGTCTATAAATTTTAGAAAATGTCTTCTATTACTCTTATTAATTTGATTGAATATGTGTGTTATTTTCAAAAATGTAAATGGAATATGTGTGGATTGAATATGTATGTGTATGTATGTGTTGGAAATATGATTTGACATTATAGTGTAGGTGTAGCTCATGGCAATGTGTTTTTCTGAAAGCACCTGCAGAAATCTGTCATTTTTCTAGTTTGTAAAAATCTCAGAGGTTATGAGGGAAAGGGGGTTCTATGAATCCCAGATAGTACATGAGGCAGATTTGGTTTCAGTAATTTTAGCATAGTTTATTGTAAGGCAATGATCTCTAGGAACTTCTTCACAGTGAGAAACATGAAAGCACCCAGCAGCCAGCAATGAATGAAAGGTGGGGTGAGTCTACCGGCAGGGCAGGGCCTTGTGAGCCTGGTGCTTGAGCTCTGAATTCCAAGTTGGGGGGACACATGGAAAGGATTCTGGGCCTCATTGTTTCCTCTAACCAGGATACAGTCTGGTTGGCAGGGCAAGTGGCCTTCACTTCGTGGTCTTCAGTGGGTGCCCTCATTGGTTGCCTTCATTTAGTGCCCTGAGTTGGTTCCCTCAGTTGTTTCTTTCAGTTGGTGGTATTCAGTTGTTGGGCGGTGGTGGAAGGAGGATGAATCTGGTTGTGCTCCCTCCTCCCCCAGTCACAGCTCTCAGGCTTGTTGCATCCAGGCCCTTCTAGAATAAACGAGACAGGTTAGCAGGGTTTTTTTTTAGCAGACAAGTCAGCTCAGGGTACAGGGGTAACACGTGATACCGGATGCTAGTGCAGTGCCATCCCATGGCCCAGGGCTGCCTGTGCAAGCCATGCTTTTGGAAGGAGGAGGCGATAGGTGTTGAGCTCTGCAGACTTGGGGGCAAGCGAAGACCCAAGCTATCCCGGAAGAGCAGGGGTGCCCCATGGAGACCACACTGAACTGTCGCATGTGCACCAAAGCCAGCCCCAGTCAGGACTGGCACAAGGGTTCTGCAGAGCCAGCCTGTGTCTCTGACATCTACGGGGGTGCAGACAGTGAAGGCACAGGCTGCAATAAACAGGATCAGAGGAACCTGCTGTCCCCCAATGTCCTCCGCAAGGGGGCCACCTCAGGGTGTGGTGGGTGATGTCGTACTGCACCTCTGGGATCCACGAGGTGGAGGTGGCTGCAGCGCCGGACTCCACTGCTTTGGAGCCTGCCCAATCGAATCTGGGAGCCAGCGAGGGACCTGACAGCAGCACACTGGCCACCTGAAGACATCCAAAGGTAGGGAGACAACAGATACTGCTTAAATTCAGGAGCTCCTCTGGCCGTT
>NW_012109497.1:671989-673329 GCF_000951045.1 Mandrillus leucophaeus | reverse complement strand
AGTTGTTGGGCAGTGGCAGAAGGATGATGAATCCGTTTGTGCTCTCTCCTCCCCCAGTCACAGCTCTCGGGCTTGTTGCATCCACACCCTTCTAAAATAAACCAGAGATATTGGCAGGGATTTTTAGCAGACAAGTCAGCGCAGGGTGTGGGGGTGGCGCGAGGAGCAGGCTGCTAGCGCAGTGTCACCCCATGGCCCAGGACTGCCCTTGCCAGCTATGCCTTTGCGAGGAAAAGGCGATAGTTGTTGAGCTCTGCAGACTGGAGGAAGCGAAGGCCCAAGCTGCCCGAGAAGAGAAGGGGTGCCCCATGGGGACCACACTGACCTGTCGCATGTGCACCAAAGCCAGCCCCAGTCAGGGCCAGCACAACAATTTTGCAGAGCCACCCTGTGGCTCTGAGGTCTACGAATATGAAGACAGAGAAGGCACAGGCTATGATATACAGGAGCAAAGGAGCCCTAAACATGCCATCCCCCAATGCCATCTGCAAGCGAGGCCAGCTCAGAGTGCGGTGGGTGAAGCTGTCCTGCAGCTCTGAGATCCAGGAAGTGGAGGTGGGAGTAGCGCCGGACCCCACTCCTTTGGAGCCTGCCCAATCCAATTTGGGAGCCAGCGAGGTTCCTGACTGTTGTACTTTGGCTACCAGAAGACACCCAAAGGTAAGGAGGCTTCGGATACCACTTAAGTATAGGAGCTCCTCTGGCTGCCACTGGCCCAAAATTCCCCCAGAGGAATCCAACGCCTGGGGGTCCTCTCTCCTGCCCCTAGTTTGCTATCCTAAGCCCAGGCCTCAAGCAAGAGGACTGACTCTGCCTCATCTCCCCACCCCCCTTTTTTCCCTGCTGTGTCCAGCTGGTTTCTTTCCTCTACCTACCCCAATGCCCAGTTCTGGGCACTCTTCTTCTTCCCGTAGGCTGTCGGAAAACTACGTTTTTAGCATACAAAATTTATGTTACACATGTCATTGCTGTAGAGGAAATGTCTGACAGCTCTTGTATTTAAACTTAAGCAGCCACATTGAGACTCACAATTTCATTATCTTGAGTGCCAGGCCAGAGCCCTCTCTCCTAAGGCAATGTCAGAGGGTCAGAGGTACTCTTCTTGATTTTAATAATAAAAAGGGATTTTTTTGCAGAGACAGGGTCTCACTGTGTTGCCCAGTCTGGTCTTGAACTCCTGGCCTCAAGTGATCCACCCATCTTGCCCTCCCACTTTGCTGGCATGATAAGCAAGAACCACCACATCTGGCCTTTGGAGGTGCTCTAGCTTTGTGTGTTTCAGCTAATCTTCCTGCACATCTGTCAGTAAGATGCTCTTGCAGTATAGTTCCAAACCTTTC
>NW_012109497.1:668569-671209 GCF_000951045.1 Mandrillus leucophaeus | reverse complement strand
TGTCAGATAGTGCATGAGGTACATTGGTATACAGTAATTTCAGCATAATTCATGTTCATAATTCACAATGAGGAAATCTCAAAGTTGCTACCAGTTACTAATAAAAGGTGGGGCGGGGCTGCTGTGGCGGGGGGCCTTGAGAGCCAGTGCCTGGACTCCCACATCACAAATGGTAGGGCGGCGCCTGGGGGAAACCCAAGGCCTGATTGGTTCCTCCTAAGCAGGACGCAATATGCTTGGTAGGGAACCGGCCTTCAGTTAGTGTCTTCAGTGTGTGCCTTCAGTTGGTGGCATTTGGATGCCTTTCCTGGGAAGAGGTGGCAGTTGCTCAGCTCTGCAGGCATTGGGGCAAGGGAAGGATCACGAGCTGCCCGAGAAGAGCAGAGCTGTCCCATGGGGACCAAGTCGACCTATTGCATATGTCCCAGAGCCAGCCCAAGGCAGGGCCAGCGCAGGGCTTCTGCGGAGCTGTCCTGAGGCTCTGACATCTATGAGTGGGCGGCCAAAAAAGGCACAGGCCCCAGCACAGGGGAGCAGAGGTGCCCGGAGCATGCTGTCCCTTAATGCCAGCCCCAAGCTGGGCCAGCTGAGGGTGCGGTGTTTGGAGCCGTCCTACAGCTCTGAGATCCACGAGGTGGCGGTGGGAGTAGCACGAGACTCCACTGCTTTGGAGCCTGTCCCGTCAGACTCGGGAGCCGTGACTAGCAGCACATTGGCGACCAGAAGACGCCGAAAGGTAGGGAGACTACAGATATGACTTGGCCTTAGGAGCTCCTCTGGCCATTGCTCACCAAATGTTCCTCCGAGAGGCATCCGCAGCCTGGGGCTCCTCCCTCCTGCCCCTATTTCGCTTTCCTAGGCCGAGGCCCCGAGCAGGAGAACTTGCTCTGACTCGACTCTCCACCCCTTCTTCCTTCCCTGTTGCATCCAGCCGGTTACTTTTCATTGCCCTGCCCAAATGCCCACTTCTGGGTCCTCTTCTCCTGTGACTAGGATGGCAGAAAACAAAGTTTTCAGAATACAAAATGGATGCTACAGATTTCATTACGGTAGAGGAAATGTCTGACAGCTCTTGTATTTAAACGTAAATAACCACATTGGGACTCCCAATTTCATATCTTGAGTTATAGAGCAGAGCTCTCCCTCCTAAAGTAATGGCTGAGAGTTAGAGGTATTCTAATAATAAAAAACGATTTTTTTTGTAGAGTCAGGATCTCACTGTGTTGCCCAGGCTGGTCTCAAACCTTGGCCTCAAGTGATTCACCCACATTGGCCTCCCACTTTGTTGGGATGACAGGCAAGAACCACCACACCTGGCCTTGGGAGCTGCTCCTGCTTTGTGTGTTCTGGCTGATCTTCTGCGCAGCTGTCAGTCAGATGATGCTCCTGCAGCATAGTTCCAAATCTTTCTGCACAAATTCAGTGGATGCTGTGATTTTTTACATGGAATAGCCCTGTTATTTATGGCAGAGAAGCTGGACAATTCACACTTAGTAACATACGGCCTAGCAAATTGCATTTCTTGATCAGTACACCTGTTAAAAGGTGATGCTTGTGGTCTAAATATGCAGATTCCTCATCATCCCCAAGGAAAAGGGAACCACTGCAAGGCAACCTGGGAAGGAGTTTAGGATTGTTCTGAGGCAGTGCAAGCCATTGAAATTCACACACGAGGGGATAGAAAAGAGAATCACGTGTTCTGATCCCTCCATGTTCTGGGTATAACTGGGTCCTCCTTAAATTGCACCATTTTTGGTGTCAGAGAAAACTGGATTTGAATCCCAGGTCCATCGCTCTTTATAATGTGATGATGAATGTGTTTTTAAGTTGTCTGAGCCTCAGTTTGCTCATCTATAGAAGATGTGATTGTTATGAGGCTTCCATAAGGTAAGTGTGTAAAAACCATGGCAAAATGTTTGTCATTTAAAAGAGAGGGTTATTGTGAGGCTTCTATACGGTGAGTGTGTAAAAGTCTGGACACAATGTCTAGTGTTTTGTAAGTTTTCAACATGTGGACAAGGAGGACTTTCTTTCATTTGTTTTAGACCATTAATTTTTAGACCAAGTTGATAAAATTGGGGACACTCATATTTCTTAGACAATCAAACCAATGATCAGAAAGACTAAATAAATCACCACAGTCACAAAGCAGTTCACAATGCATTCACTGGGTAATTTCTAGTTAACAGTAGTAATGACGATCACATTGAAAATCTTGTATTTTTTGTGGTTTGCTCTTACATCAGCCTCTTGCTTTGTTGAAAGCATAGATTCTAAGCTGCTCTATGAAAGTGATTATTAGAAAAATGTGATGTACCTAGTGTGTAAATTTTGGAAAATTTCTTCTATTAGTCTCATCAATTTGAACATGTGTGTCATTTTCAAAAATGAAATCAAATATATGTGGATGGGATATGTATGTGTACATATGAAATATAACTTGATATTAGAGAGTAGGCTTAGCTCATGGCTATGGTTTTTTTTGTGAAAGCACCTGCAGAAATGTCTCTTATTTCTAGTTCATAAATGTTTCAGAGATTATGGGGAAAAGGGGGTTCTGTGAATCCCAGACACTGCATGAGGCAGATTTGGTTTCAGTAATTTTAGCATCATTCATCGTAAGGTGATGATCCCTAGGAA
>NW_012109497.1:666514-668519 GCF_000951045.1 Mandrillus leucophaeus | reverse complement strand
AGAAAAGAGAATCACGTGTTCTGATCCCTCCATGTTCTGGGTATAACTGGGTCCTCCTTAAATTGCACCATTTTTGGTGTCAGAGAAAACTGGATTTGAATCCCAGGTCCATCGCTCTTTATAATGTGATGATGAATGTGTTTTTAAGTTGTCTGAGCCTCAGTTTGCTCATCTATAGAAGATGTGATTGTTATGAGGCTTCCATAAGGTAAGTGTGTAAATACCATGGCAAAATGTTTGTCATTTAAATGAGAGGGTTATTGTGAGGCTTCTATACGGTGAGTGTGTAAAAGTCTGGACACAATGTCTAGTGTTTTGTAAGTTTTCAACATGTGGACAAGGAGGACTTTCTTTCATTTGTTTTAGACCATTAATTTTTAGACCAAGTTGATAAAATTGGGGACACTCATATTTCTTAGACAATCAAACCAATGATCAGAAAGACTAAATAAATCACCACAGTCACCAAGCAGTTCACAATGCATTCACTGGGTAATTTCTAGTTAACAGTAGTAATGACGATCACATTGAAAATCTTGTATTTTTTGTGGTTTGCTCTTACATCAGCCTCTTGCTTTGTTGAAAGCATAGATTCTAAGCTGCTCTATGAAAGTGATTATTAGAAAAATGTGATGTACCTAGTGTGTAAATTTTGGAAAATTTCTTCTATTAGTCTCATTAATTTGAACATGTGTGTCATTTTCAAAAATGTAAATCAAATATATGTGGATGGGATATGTATGTGTACATATGAAATATAACTTGATATTAGAGAGTAGGCTTAGCTCATGGCTATGTTTTTTTTTTTTTTTGGTGAAAGCACCTGCAGAAATGTCTCTTATTTCTAGATCATAAATGTTTCAGAGATTATGGGGAAAAGGGGGTTCTGTGAATCCCAGACACTGCATGAGGCAGATTTGGTTTCAGTAATTTTAGCATCATTCATCGTAAGGTGATGATCCCTAGGAACTTCTTCACAGTGAGAAACCTGAAAGGTCCCAGCAGGCAGCAGTGAATGAAAGGTGGGGCGGGGCCGCTGGCAGGGCAGGGCCTTGTGAGCCCTGTGCCTGTCCTTTCAAGTTCCAAGTCTGTGGGGAGGCATGCAGGGGATTCTGGACCTGATTGTTTCCTAGAACCTGGATGCGTTCTGGTTGGCAGGGCAACTGACCTTCACTTGGTGGTCTTCAGCGGGTGCCCTCACTTTTTGCCTTCAGTTAGTGCCCTCAGTTCGTTCCCTCCGTTGTTTCTCTTCACTTCTTGGTCTTCAGTTGTTGGGCAGTGGTGGAAGGAGGATGAATCCGTTTGTGCTCTCTCCTTCCCCAGTCACAGCTCTCAGGCTTGTTGCCTCCAGGCCCTTCTAAAATAAACCAGACAGGTTGGCAGGGTTTTTTTTTGCAGACAAGCCAGCTCAGGGTACAGGGGTAACACGGGGTACCGGATGCTAGTGCAGTGCCACCCCATGGCCCAGGGCTGCCTGTGCAAGCCATGCTTTTGGAAGGAAGAGGCGATAGGTGTTGAGCCCTGCAGCCTTGGGGACAAACGAAGACCCAAGCTATCCCAGAAGAGCAAAGGTGCCACATGGGGACCACACTGAACTGTCGCATGTGCACCAAAACCAGCCCCAGTCAGGACTGGCACAAGGGTACTGCAGAGCCAGCCTGTGTCTCTGACATCTACGACGGTGCAGGGTGCAGACAGTGAAGGCGGAGGTTGCGATAAACAGGACCAGAGGGACATGCTGACCCCCAATGTCCTCCGCAAGTGGGGCCACCTCAGGGTGTGGTGGGTGATGTCGTACTGCACCTCTGGGATCCATGAGGTGGAGGTGGCTGCAGCGACGGACTCCACCTCTTTGGAGTCAGGCCAATCGAATTTGGGAGCCAGCGAGGGACCTGACAACAGGACCACATTGGCCACCAGAAGACGTCCAAAGGTAGGGAAGCAACAGATACTGCTTAAGTTCAGAAGATCCTCTGGCCATTGCTGGCCCAAGGTTCCCCCAGAG
>NW_012109497.1:643349-664610 GCF_000951045.1 Mandrillus leucophaeus | reverse complement strand
TCTTCAGTTGTTGGGCAGTGGTGGAAGGAGGATGAATCCGTTTGTGCTCTCTCCTCCCCCCAGTCACAGCTCTCAGGTTTGTTGCATCCAGGCCCTTCTAAAATAAACCAGACAGGTTGGCAGGGTTTTTTAGCAGACAAGTCAGGTCATGCTATGGGGCTGACACGGGGTGAGGACTGCTAGCGCATTGCTGCCCCATGGCCCAGGGCTGCCCATGGCAGCAATGCTTTTGCCAGGAAGAGGTGAGAGGTGTTCAGCTCTGCAGAATTGGGAGCAAGCGAAGGCCCAAGCTGCCTGAGAAGAGCAGAGTTTACCCCATGGGGTCCACAGTGAACTGTCGCATATGCACCAAAGCCAGCCCTAATGAGGGCTGGCACAAGCATTCTTCAGAGCCAGCCTGTGGCTCTGACGTCTACTAGGATGCAGACAGCGAAGATGTAGGCCGCGATATACAGGAGCAGAGTCGCCCGGAACACGCTGTTTCCCAATGCCAGCTGCAAGCCGGGCTATCTCAGCGTGCGATGGGTGAAACTGTCCTGCAGCTCTGAGATCCATGAAGTGGAGGTGGTAGTAGCGCCGGACTCCACTGCTTTGGAGGCTGCCCAATCGAATTTGGGAGCCAGCGAGGGTCCTGACAGCAGCACATTGGCCACCAGAAGACACCGAAAGGTAGGGAGGCGACGGATACTGTTTAAATTCAGGAGCTCCTCTGGCCATTGCTGGCCCAAGGTTCCCCAGAGGCATCCAAAGCCTCAGTTTTCTCATCTATAAAAGATGTGATTGTTATGAGGCTTCCATAAGGTAAATGTATGAAAACCATGGCAAAAATGTTTGTAATTTAAAAGAAAGGGTTTCTATGAGGCTTCTATAAGGTAAGTGTGTAAAAATCTGGATACAATACCTATAATTTAGGTCACTGTAACCTCTGCCTTCTGGGTTCAAGCAATTCTTCTGCCTTAACCTCCAGAGTATCTGGGATTAGAGGCATGCGCCATCAGGCCCAACTAATTTTGTTCTTTTTAGGAGAGACAGAGTTTCACCATTTTGGTCAGGCTGGTCTCAAACTCCTGGCCTCAGGTGATCTGCTCACCTTGGTTTCCCTAAGTACTGGGATTACAGGCTTGAGCCACCATCTCCGGCCAAAAATTTGGTTTCTTGATCAACAATCCTGTTTCTAAGGAGATGCTTGTGGTGTAAATATGCAGATTCCCAGTCATTTCCAAGAAGAAGGGAAGGACTGCAAGGCAACCTGGGAGGGAGTTTAGGATTGTTCTGAGGCCATGAAAACCATCAAAGTTCATACATAAGAGGGTAGAGAAAGGGGATCCACATGTCTTGATCCCTCCATATACTGGGTATATCTTGGTCTTCATTAAGTTTGCACCACCTTTGGCATCAGAGACAACTGGATTTGAATCCAAGTTCTAACACTTATTAGGATGTGATCGTGAATGTGTTTTTAACTCCTCTGAGCCTCACTTTGCTTATCTATAAAAGATGGGATTCTTATGAGGCTTCCGGAAGGTAAATGAGGAAGAATTTGGGTGGGCAAAATGCCTGTAATTTAAAAGATAGGATTGTTATGAGGCTTCGACAAGGTAAGTGTGTAAAAACCTGGACACAATGCCTGTAATTTTGTAAGTGTTAAATATATAGAGAAGGATTACTTTTCTCTCATTTAATTTTTAGAGCAAGTTTATAAAATGGTGTTACTCATCCTTTTGAGATAATCAAAGCAAGGATCACAAAGATTAAATGAGTCACCATAGTCACAGAGCAGTTTACAATACATTTAGTGGGTAATTGCCAGTTAAAAGTAGCAATGATGATCACATTTAAAATCTTGTATTATGTGGTGCTTTTCTCTTACATAAGCCTCTTTTTTTGTTCAAGGCATAGATTCTAAGTTGCTGTATCAAAATGATCACTAGAAAACTGTGATATACTTAGTGTATAAATTTTAGAAAATGTCTTCTATTACTCTTGTTAATTTGATTGAATATGTGTGTTATTTTCAAAAAATGTAAATGGAATATGTGTGGATTGAATATATATGTGTATATATATGTGAAATATGATTTGACATTATAGTGTAGGTGTAGCTCATGGCAATGTGTTTTTCTGACAGCAGCTGCAGAAATCTGTCATTTTTCTAGTTTGTAAAAATCTCAGAGGTTATGGGGGAAAGAGGGTTTTTTGAATCCCAGACAGTACATGAGGCAGATTTGGTTTCAGTAATTTTAGCATCATTCATTGTAAGGTGATGATCCCTAGGAACTTCTTCACAGTGAGCAACCTGAAAGTTTCTAGCAGCCAGCAATGCATGAAAGGTGGGGGAGGTCCACTGGCAGGGTGGGGCCTTGTGAGCCTGGTGCTTGAGCTCTCAATTCCAAGCTAGGGGGACACATGCAAAGGATTCTGGGCCTGATTGTTTCCTCTAACCAGTATGTGGTCTGGTTGGCAGGGCAACTGGCCTTCAGTGGGTGCCCTCATTGGTTGCCTTCGGTTAGTACCCTCAGTTGTTTCTCTTTAGTTGGTGGTCCTAGTTGGTGGTCTTCAGTTGTTGGGCAGTCGTGGCAGGAGGATGAATCCGTTTGTGCTCTCTTCTCCCCCAGTCACAGGTCTCAGGTGTGTTGCATTCAGGCCGTTCTAAAATAAACCGGAGAGGTTGGCAGGTTTTTTTAGCAGACAAGTCAGCTCAGGGTACGGATGCGGGCTGCTAGTGCAATGCTGCCCCATGGCCCAGGGCTGCCTGTGGCAGTGATGCTTTTGCCAGGAAGAGGCAATAGGTGTTCACCTATGCAGACTCAGGAGCAAGCCAAGGCCCATGCTGTGCCACGTGGTCCACACTGAACTGTTGAATATTCACCAAAGCCAGCCCCAATCAGGGCTGGCACGAGGGTTCTCAACAGCCAGCTTCTGACTCTGACATCTACGAGTGTCCAGACAGCAAAGACGCAGGCCGCGACCTGTCTCTTATACACATCTAGATGTGTATAAGAGACAGGTGTTACTCATCCTTTTGAGATAATCAAAGCAAGGATCACAAAGATTAAATGAGTCACCATAGTCACAGAGCAGTTTACAATACATTTAGTGGGTAATTGCCAGTTAAAAGTAGCAATGATGATCACATTTAAAATCTTGTATTATGTGGTGCTTTTCTCTTACATAAGCCTCTTTTTTTGTTCAAGGCATAGATTCTAAGTTGCTGTATCAAAATGATCACTAGAAAACTGTGATATACTTAGTGTATAAATTTTAGAAAATGTCTTCTATTACTCTTGTTAATTTGATTGAATATGTGTGTTATTTTCAAAAAATGTAAATGGAATATGTGTGGATTGAATATATATGTGTATATATATGTGAAATATGATTTGACATTATAGTGTAGGTGTAGCTCATGGCAATGTGTTTTTCTGACAGCAGCTGCAGAAATCTGTCATTTTTCTAGTTTGTAAAAATCTCAGAGGTTATGGGGGAAAGAGGGTTTTTTGAATCCCAGACAGTACATGAGGCAGATTTGGTTTCAGTAATTTTAGCATCATTCATTGTAAGGTGATGATCCCTAGGAACTTCTTCACAGTGAGCAACCTGAAAGTTTCTAGCAGCCAGCAATGCATGAAAGGTGGGGGAGGTCCACTGGCAGGGTGGGGCCTTGTGAGCCTGGTGCTTGAGCTCTCAATTCCAAGCTAGGGGGACACATGCAAAGGATTCTGGGCCTGATTGTTTCCTCTAACCAGTATGTGGTCTGGTTGGCAGGGCAACTGGCCTTCAGTGGGTGCCCTCATTGGTTGCCTTCGGTTAGTACCCTCAGTTGTTTCTCTTTAGTTGGTGGTCCTAGTTGGTGGTCTTCAGTTGTTGGGCAGTCGTGGCAGGAGGATGAATCCGTTTGTGCTCTCTTCTCCCCCAGTCACAGGTCTCAGGTGTGTTGCATTCAGGCCGTTCTAAAATAAACCGGAGAGGTTGGCAGGTTTTTTTAGCAGACAAGTCAGCTCAGGGTACGGATGCGGGCTGCTAGTGCAATGCTGCCCCATGGCCCAGGGCTGCCTGTGGCAGTGATGCTTTTGCCAGGAAGAGACAATAGGTGTTCACCTATGCAGACTCAGGAGCAAGCCAAGGCCCATGCTGTGCCACGTGGTCCACACTGAACTGTTGAATATTCACCAAAGCCAGCCCCAATCAGGGCTGGCACGAGGGTTCTCAACAGCCAGCTTCTGACTCTGACATCTACGAGTGTCCAGACAGCAAAGACGCAGGCCGCGACATACAGGAGCAGAGGTGCCTAGAACACACTGTCGCCCAATGCCAGCCATAAGTGGGGCTATCTCAGGGTGCGGTGGGTGAAACCGTCTTGCATCTCAGAGATCCACAAGGTGGAGGTGGCAGTAGCGCTGGACTCCACTGCTTTGGAGCCTGCCCAGGAGAAGTTGGGAGCCAGCAAGAGTCCTGACAGCAGCACATTGGCCACCAGAAGACACACAAAGGTAGGGAGGTGGCAGATACTGCTTAAGTTCAGGAGCTCCTCTGGCCGTTGCTGACCCAAGGTTCCCCCAGAGGTGTCCACAGCCTGGGGCTCCTTCCTCCTGCCCAGCGTTTGCTTTCCTATGCCCAGGCCCCAAGCAGGAGGACTGGCTCTGCCTGGAGTCCTCCCCGCTTCTTCTTTCCCTGCTGTGTCCAACTGGTTTCTTACTTTCCTCCTGCCTACCCCAATGCTCAGTTCTGTTTCCTCTTCTTCCCTTAGGCTGGCTGAAAACTAAGTTTCAAAATACAAAATATGTGCTAGAGATTTCATTGCTGTAAACGAAATGTCTGACAGCTTTTCTATTTAAACTCTGATTGTTCTCTTCATTTCTTTAAACGTTAGAATAATTAAGTCTCATCATAGATGTGCTTTTGTAACTTGAAAGTATGACAGTAAATTTGCACAATTTAAAATTTCTTCTGAATTTTTCTTTTCATAAATTTTTGGCAAACAGGTAGTATTTAGTTACTTGAGTAACTCCTTTAGTGGTGATTTGTGAGATTTTGGTGTACCAATCACCCAAGCATTACACACGGAATCCAATTTGTAGTCTCTTAACTTTCTCCCCCTTCCCACCATTTCCCCCTGAGTATCATCCTTGTATTTGAGACTGAGTCTCATTGTGTCACCAAGGCTGGAATGCTGTGTCACAATGTCAGCTCGCTGCAACCCTTGGTTCCCAAGTTCATGTGATCCTCCTGCTTCAGCTTCCCGAGTGGCAGGGATTAGAGGTGTGGGTCACAATGCCTGACTACATTTTTTAATTGTTTTTTTGTTGTTGGTTTGTTTTTGTTTTGTTTTGTTTTTTTGAGACAGAGTCTTTTTGCTCTGTCACCCAGGCTGGAGTGCAATGGTGCGATCTCAGCTCACTGCAAGCTCTGCCTCCCGGGTTCATGCCATTCCCATGCCTCAGCCTCCCAAGTCGCTGGGACTACAGGTGTTCGCCACCTCACCTGGCTAATTTTGTGTATTTTTAGTAGAGACGGGGTTTCATCCCAGGATGATCTCGATCTCCTGACCTCGTGATCTGCCTGCCTTGGCCTCCCAAAGTGCTGGGATTATAGGTGTGAGCCACCACGCCCGGCCAGTTTTTTGTATTTTTAGCAGTTAGTGGATTTCACCAAACTGGCCAGTCTGTTCTCGAACTCCTGACCTCAAGTGATCCACCTGTCTTGGCCTCCCCTAGGGCTGGGAATACAGGAATGAGCCAGCAGAACCCAGCCAACGTTCCCCACCCACTTTTTTTTTCTTATGTCCTGAAGTTATTCTTTGAGTTGTCATGTAAATTAATGGGTTACTCAAATTACTGGAAAACTAGTTGAATAAATAAGCAGGCAGTTTGTGAATATTAGACAGAACAGTGGTGCCGAGCATGGCTAAAGCATCTCTGCATTCACAGGGAGAGGAGCGGAAGACCTTCTGGTGTGGGCTGGGCTGCAATTCACTTGCAGGAGAAACAGCCCGGGTGTGGAGAGATGGCCATCCTTGGCAGGATCCTTTCTAAAGAGCCGAGAAATCAACATAGAGCCTCTTCTATCTGATTCTCTAACAACTGCAGACCTTCCATGAGTCAAGCTTTGTGTCAAAAGGACAAATTAAAAGGCAAGAAAATAAAATCTTAATACCAGGACTTTTGGGGAAAACAAAACAAACAAAAACTCACATCTAATTCCAGATTATTTCAGGGACCCACACATTTTGTCCAAATCTGTGTCTGTTGTTTCTGTGTCCAATGTACTCTTTGTTGTTGTTGTTATTGTTGTTTATCTGTTTTTCGTTTTTGTTGTTGTTGTTGTTGAGACTGAGTCTCACCCTGTCACCAGGCTGGAGAGCGGTGGTGTGATCTCGGGTCACTGCAAGCTCCGCCTCCCAGGTTCACACCATTCTCCTGCCTCAGCCTCCCGAGCAGCTGGGACCACAGGCACCCACCACCACCCCGGGCTAATTTTTGTATTTTTAGTAGAGACGGGGTTCCCCATGTTGGCCAGAATGGTCTCAATCTCTTGACCTCGTGATCTGCTCGCCCTCGGCCTCCCGAAGTGCAGGGATTACAGGCGTGAACCACCGCACCCAGCCCAATATACTCTTTGTTGAAGACAATGTTCGAAAGTTGTTCCTGTACTCAGCATGGTATGAAACTAGATAAATACATTTTAGGGAAATCAACGATACAATTTTTTTGAAAGAAAATTGGTTTTCAAGATTTATTCTTCAATTCTCAAAAGGTTTTCAAAAGTAAAACATACTATTCCTCTCCACGATCCCAGTTAATCCAGACCCTCCTCGGTGAGCTTTATCAAATACCGAACTCATCTTCCTGAATCTTCTGCTGAATCTCCTATACAGTTTTGTCACAGAACCTCAGATTTTTCGTAAGGTTTTGTGTACCATGCCATGCCTGTGATTTGCTTTCTTTGCTTTGTTTTTATTTTTTATTTTTGTAAGAAGTAGCCGGCAAGTATCTTTCTTTGCTTTAGAGATGTAAACTGCTTTTATTTTCAGATTAACTTTCAAGAATGTTGAAAATGCTTTGCTCGCTTCCTCCCTCTCAGGACCTATAAAAGGCACCGCCCAGCCCAATGGACAGATGCCCCAGGCTGCACATTCTGTCAGTGCTGTTCTCCAAGAGGCCCAGACACACGCTGAAACATCCAAGGTAAAACCAGCAAGCAGCTGACATACATTCCGTCAGCCGTCCCCCAAAACCCATGTTCTCAACCATTCGCATTGTTCCAATAACTGCTCTTTTAAAAAGAGAAAACAGGCTGGGTACAGTGGCTCACGCCTGTAATCCCGGCACTTTGGGAGGCCGAAGCAGGATAATTGCTTGAGCTCCGGAGTTCCAGACCAGCCTGGGCAACAGAACGAGGGCTCATCTCTACAAGAAATAAAAAAACTAGCCAGGCTTGGTGGCGTGCACCTGTGGTCCTGGCTACTTGGGTGGCTGAGGTGTCTGAATGGCTTGAGCCTAGGATTTCAAGGCTGCAGTGAGCTGTGATCACACCACTGCACCCCAGCCTACATGATAAAGACCTTGTCTTAAAAAAAAGAAACAAATATAAAAAAGGGTTACACTAAAAATGTGCATTTTTTATTGTTCCCACTGATGTCCTACCTACATCCCCAGGGTGATGAAGGAGAAAATACGTTGTAAAATGATAGC
Source organism: Mandrillus leucophaeus (assembly GCF_000951045.1). Lineage (NCBI taxonomy): Eukaryota > Metazoa > Chordata > Mammalia > Primates > Cercopithecidae > Mandrillus > Mandrillus leucophaeus. The sequence continues at coordinate 656,919 of NW_012109497.1, read as the reverse complement.
CAATAGGGATGACATCCTCCATAACATTTTTTCAACCAAATAGATCAATGAAGATTCACTTAAATCTATCTTAAAATCATAGCTAATAATTATGATTTCGTTACTAATCTAGTTCAAAACCTCTCAGTTGACTGTATAAATTCTGTTGAATATTTCTCATGTGTGATTCAAAACAATCCGAAATAACTGTGACAACAGCATGTCACCCAGCTAGAACAGGCAGGGTGCTTCACTTTAGCAATTTTTCACTTCTTTCACCCCTTCATTTTGTACATCGGCCAGTCATGAAAACAACTAAATCTTGGTATTTATTGAACTTCTTATAATTTTGACAACCATTGCAGGCCTGTAAAAGTTGTATTTCTTGGCCGGGCGCGGTGGCTCAAGCCTGTAATCCCAGCACTTTGGGAGGCCGAGACGGGTGGATCACGAGGTCAGGAGATTGAGACCATCCTGGCTAACACGGTGAAACCCCGTCTCTACTAAAAAATACAAAAAACTAGCCGGGCGATGTGGCGGACGCCTGTAGTCCCAGCTACTCGGGAGGCTGAGGCAGGAGAATGGCGTGAACCCGGCAGGCGGAGCTTGCAGTGAGCTGAGATCCGGCCACTGCACTCCAGCCTGGGCGACAGAGCGAGACTCTGTCTCAAAAAAAAAAAAAAAAAAAAAAAAAAAGTTGTATTTCTTTAGTGTTTTCATTATCTTCTCAAGCCTGACAATCTCTTCATGCAATGTGCTTTCAGCTATTATTATTTTCATTATTTCTATAATGCCAATCGAAGGAAAGCATTTAAAAATGCTGAAAAAAAATAAAAGAATCCCAGAATAGAAATCACTTAACTATATGTGAGCACCAATACCCAAGCTGCCTGCTCAGAAATTTTTTAAAAAGGAAAATGTACATTGCCAGTTAATTAGCTTATCATGCTAAGTAAATAAACTAAAATAGAAACTAAATCAGAAGGCACTGTTAGAAAAAAAAAACTTCCAAATTTAATTTTCAGTGTTAAGAGGCTATTAAGCAGAGGAAGAAATAAACTGGAACCCTGAGGAAATGTCAATTGGAATGATAATTATCACTAAAACAGAGGGATTCAATCCAGCTGCCTGGGGACATTTCATTATATACACACAAATTATCCTTATCTATTCGAGTATTGGTGGAGGAAGGGCTATACCTCTATAAGACTTCAGCCAAATTTGGCGTTCTGGTTTCTACCAATAGCGCACTGGTGATTTTTCTTTTCAGAACTCATATATGTATCTCATTTGATCTCATCACAACCTGAGACACATGTCATAATAGGGACTACTGGGCTCATTTTATACCCGGTGAACCAGCCAACTTTCATGCAGTTGAGAAAAGGTAAACTGTCTGGGTGAGGTGGCTCACACCTGTAATTCCAGCACTTTGGGAGGCCAAGGTAGGCAGATCACTTGAGCCCAGGAGTTGGAGACAAGTCTGAGCAACATGGCAAAAAACCATCTCTACAACAAATACAAAAAGTATCTGGGCATGGTGGCACATGCTTGTCATCCCAGCTACTCAGGAGGCTGAGGCATGAGGATCACTGAGCCCTAGAGTCTGAAGTTGCAGTGAGTCGAGCTTGCGCCACTGCACTCCAGCCTGGGTGACACAGCGAGATCCTGTCAAAAAAAAGAAAAAAACAAGGCGCAGTGGCTCATGCCTGTAATCCCAGCACTTTGGGAGGCAGAGGCAGGCAGATCATGAGGTCTGGGGTTCAAGACCAGTCTGACCAACATGATGAAACCTCATCTCTACTAAAAATACAATAATTAGCAGGACGTGGTGTCCAGCTCCTGTAGTCCCAGCTACTTGGGAGGCTAAGGCAGGAGAATCGTTTGAACCCAGGGGGTGGAGGTTGCAGTGAGCCAAGATGGCACCACTGCACTCCAGCCTGGGCAACAGAGCAAGACTCCGTCTCAATAATAATAATAATAATAATAATAATAATAATAAAGGCCATTGAGAGTCATTTCCCTATTCCAGAGCAAAGATGAGCTCATGAACAACCAGGGCTCTCAGTGACTGAGGGACGGCGGCTCCCCAGTGGGCAGACAGAGAGACTCACCTATCTATGGCATGGTCCTGTCCACTGGGGCTGTTTTGTCAAGCATAGAGAATGCTACCCAGCAGACTGAGGTGGGAGCGTTCGCTTCAGCTCAGGAGGTCGAGGCTGCAGTGGGCCCAGATTGTGCCATTGCATTCAGCCTGGGCGACAGAGTGAGACCCTGTGTCCATTAATTAATAACAATAAATTAAAATTTCAAAAATTTTAAAATAATGAAGGCTGCTGTCACTGGGTTGCAGGATAGGAAGCCAGCCCTCAGGAACCACCAGGAGCACCCCTGGCCCCACACGGCCCCAAGTCCAGCCTGCCCCTCGCTCTGGTGCAGAGGTCCTGGGACACCATCTGCAGCCCCGTCACGACCCCCAAGGCCAAGAGCACTGGCGGCGGGGGCTTCCCCGCCCCGCCCGACGACTTCCTGCCGCCACTGCCACCGCTGCCTCCACTGGACGACCCAGAGCTGCCGCCACCCCGGCTGGAGGATCCAGAGCTCCCGTCACCGCCCCTGGACTTCATGGAGCCACCCGCCCCCGGACTTCGTGCCCGCTCCCCCAGCGGTGGTCAAGAGGCCTCCTATGCCCCACCCTCCCAACAGGCACGAAGCATCAATGTTCAGAACCAACACATGAATAAAACAAATGAATAAATGTTAAACGTTCTTCCTACTGTATTTATACAAAGATTACGGGGCCAGTAGATCTGGAGGTCAACACTATAATTAAAAATAGCTTTCACCATCCCATGCCTTCTTAAGTCTTGGTGACCTTAGATTTTCATCTCTACCTCTGCGACCTTCAGAATTTTCAGGAAAATTGACAGAGGAAAATGAGAAAACATGACAAGCAGAGCCTGTTCCCTTGCTGAGATTCCCGTCGCTTGAATGATTGGAGCCCTGGACACAAGCTGTTTTGGTTTTGCTTCTTTAATGCTTGAATAACAGTAATTTTAAAAAACAGTTATTCAGATAATTTTTGAATTCTCTATTATTACAGCGCTGTAAGTATCCTGTAAATAAGAATGTAGGGCCAGGTAAAAGCAATCTTATTGATGTATATTTCAATCTGGAATGTCTTCCCTCAGAGATAGATTTAATGCCCAGTTTATCCTAGGCTCCTGTTACCTGTATCTCTTCTCTTTCAGATTGGCTTCTCATAGGCTAAGAGGCTATTTTCTTAAAATTAAGGAAGATAATTAATGGTATGTTTTAATATCTGGGGAAGAGTAAGCTGTAGATCATGTTGTCTCAACCCATGGGCTCCCGCAGCCCAGGACAACTTCAAATGCTGCCCGACAAATATTAACACATTGTAAGCTCTTTGCAGGGCGCGGTGGCTCACACCTGTAATCCCAGCACTATTGGGCGGCCAAGGCTGGCGGATCACTTGAGGTCAGGAGTTCAAGACCAGCCTAGCCGACACGGCAAAACCCTATCTGTGTTAAAAATACAAAAATGAGCCAGGTGCAGTGAGCATGCCTGTAATCCCAGCAACTCCAGAGGCTGAGGTGGGAGAATCCTTTGAACCCAGGAGGTGGAGGCTGCAGTGAGCTGAGATCTTGCTACTGCACTCAATCCTGGACAACAGGGCAAGACTCACTCTTAAAAAGATTATGAGATATTTTTGCATTTTTTTTTTTTTAGCTGATCGGCTATTGCTAGTGTTAGTGCATCTTATGTGAGTCCCAGGGAAGCCAAAAGGTTGGACACCCCTGCAGGCTAAATGGAAATTTAAAATGAAACAAATTTAGTTTTAAAACCAAAATATTTAGTAATTAAAACTGGCAAGGTGTTCTTAATTTATTTGAGCATATGCTTGAAATAGGATAGAAGGTAAATTTGCTTTACATTAAATTTTATCTCACAAACAGTAACTTTCCACTTTTAGTATACTATGTTCTTTTGATGTCAGATACAGTAATAATATGGTTTTTCTTTTTAAAATTCTTTAAATATTATTTTAAGTTCCAGAATACATATGCAGAACGTGCAGATTTGTTACATAGGTAAACGTGTGCCATGGTGGTTTGCTGCACCTATCAACCCATCACCTAAATATTAAGCCCAGCATGCATTAGCTATTTGTGACATTAGCTATTTGTCCGGGTTTTGTAATGGCAAATATACTCCCTGCATGACCGTTCACCCCCGAACCCCCTGCAGCAACGCCCCCACCACTAGTGAATGCCTTCTCATCCCCTCTTTCAATCACTCTCTCAAATGGTTCCTAGTAGATACAAAACGTTTTTTTCTCCAATGGGAAAACAGAACACAGGGAGCCACTCAGTTTGCTCCCAACACCCCTTTCCAGTGGCTCACCGGAGCTACCTTGGCAAGTACTCTAGGAGTATGGGAAAATGGAAACAACAAACTCATACACCTTTTTAACATACACAACCAGTTCTGTCTACCCAGCCAAGGTATATTCTTCTTATGTGGAACGTTGACCTATATCTGCCTCCCCACTAACTGGACAGGCACCTGCACCTTAGTCTTTCTAAGTCCCAACATTAATATTGCCCAAGGAAATCAGACCTCATCAGTACTCCTTAAAGCTCAAGTCCGTCAGCCATACAACTAATACCCCTGCTTACAGGGTTAGGAATGGCCACTGCTACAGGAACTGGAATACCTGGTTTATCTACTTCATTATCCTACTACCACACACTCTCAAAGGATTTCTCAGACAGTTTGCAAGAAATAACGAAATCTATCCTTACTTTACAATCCCAAATAGATTCTTCAGCAGCAGTGACTCTCCAAAACCGCCGAGGCTTAGACCTCCTCACTGCTGAGGCTGAGACCTTCTCACTCCTAGCAACTGGGACTACAGGTGCCCACCACCACACCCCACTAATTTTTTGTATTTTTAGTAGAGACAGGGTTTCACCGTGTTATGGTCTCGATCTCCTGACCTCGTGATCCACCCGCCTCGGCCTCCCAAAGTGCTGGGATTACAGGTGTGGGCCGCCGCGCCCGGCCTCTTACTATAAATTTTTAAAACACAAATTTATTTTATAGCCAATCTGTTAGAATTGCAATCTTAAAAATTACTCCGGGTCAAAACATTTAAAATCTCATCAGAAAAGTCTACCTTTCCAGACTGCTATATTTCTATGGAAAATCTTCAGTAGTAGCCTGCTGAAAGTTATCATCCCCTTACCCCCAATTAGAAATCCACATGCCTGTTCTTACTCCCCATTCTTGTCCTACCAATACTGTCTTTACTTCAATGCCACTTTGATCATTTTGTCTTACATTTGTATACAGACTTTTCAGTTTACAAGTGTTTTCACATTTGTTACAACATTATTTCATCATGCAGACCTAAGAGGTAGATACGAGCACTATTTTTATAAACAAGGTTACTGGTATTTGATTAGGTTAAATGATTTGTTCCAAGTTCCCATAGCTAGTAAGTGGCAGAACCAAAATACAGACTTATCTTTTGACATCCACTCATTGCTGTTACCACTATGCAGCTGCTGCTTCTATCTAAGTGGTGAGGCCTTTCCTATCTCTTCCACATCCACCGTTGTGACCTTGGAATCCATCATTATTATTTGACATTTATGTGGCGGCAAACCTGGCTGCCACAAAGGGACTCAAAGAGTTCTGTTTGTGAAAAGAATGTCTACTTATGAAAACACTACTCAACCGAATTGTTATTATTATAGTTTTACAGGTGTCCTATTTCTCATGTTTATCCAGCTCCTGAAATGTTCCTTCAGCTGTATACTGGATAATCAAAATATACCAATACTTTCAAGTCCCAAGCATTATCTTTTCAAGTTCCAAGTTGTACAAGACTGAGACTACAATTTAAACTCTTTCTCTCTGAATCCAATTAGAGCTTTCGTAAATCTGGAGATACACAGAATCATATATTTGCCCATAGGTGAATGCAGAGAAATTCTTCAGTTTTTAGACGAACTTAACTTCAGAACTCAAATAGATTCCTAGTGACTTCTAAGCCTTATTTTCTTTTGCACTATTCTACACTGGCTTCTTAAATTAATCCTGCAAATTAGCAGAATTGCACTATGCAATAGTTATCTAGTTGGCACATGATTATAAAGTATGTTCTGATAAATGTCTGAAAATAATTTCTTATGGACACATGCAGTGGTGACAGAATAAAGTCAAATCATCTTTTTATGTTTTAACATGACTCATTACTTATGTTTTAAAATAACAACAGCAACAACAACAACAACAACAATACACTGTACCTCAGTATTTGAAGGTCATTTCGTGTCTTCTTTTTGTCCTGATTCTGATGTGGGCATCTTATCTACAAAATGTTATTCACAGACACATATATGAGAACATTTTTTACTGTAAATTGTAAAAATATATACTATATCCATTTATGAATATTTCAATAAAATAACAGTAATAGCAAAAATAGAATTTCAGGATTGAAGCAGGTTCAGGAAAAAGAATTGATAGTATGGAAAAAGATAGCAAAAAGTATTTTTTTTAAGTAGACATTATATTTGGGTCTATAAAGTTATTTTCTAAATAATAGCATTTAAGCATAAAAATATTTTCAGAGATATTCACTGACTTACCACTTCTATTATTTTGGTATAAAAAAATAAAATTGTCATTGCTTGCTTGATTTTGTGGAGCTCGTTCAATAATGCCAATGTCATTTTCTTGTTTTCCAGTTACTGTCTTTGTTGCTCCCTCCTATTACAAACAAAAAACAAAAGCAACAAAAAAAAAAAACTTCAGAAACAAATGTATTTATTCACTCACTCAGTTTGTCAGTAAGACAAAAACACACACACACACACACATTATATCTATCAAATCACAGGCACTATCCTGGGAGAAGCAGAAAATGTATACAGAAGATAGATTCTGACCTATATTCAAGAAATGGCAGAGACATATGAACACAAATAAAAACAGAAAAAGGTGTAATTCACCAGTTCTACAATTTAAGTCAATAAAATACATAAGGGCACAAAGGAGAGAACAATCAGTTTTACCTGAAAAGCACAGAAAATGCTACCGTAATTGGGCCATATTTGGAAGGACAAAGTGCAGAGTCAGGATACAAAGTCTAGGTGCAATAGCATGTGTAAAATAATAAGGCATGAAACAACATTGCAAATGAGGGGTGCCAAAGAGATGTGGTAAAACTGGAACACAGTCGGAGGAAATGAGATGAAGAGATAAAATGGAACCACACCATATAAGATATGTGTCACTCTGGAATGTGAACGTACCCCTTCATGTGACGGGTATCCACTCCATATGTAGATGAGTTACATTATTACAAATACATTTTGGAAAAGTGACACTTCGAGCAGTGTAAAGATAGAGGAACATGGGGAGATGGGGAAAACTAGAAAGGAGTATGTCAAAATTATAGGTAGAGAGTCAGTTATGCTAATGAGAGATGGAAGATTATAAGAAGGTAGAAAGTACAAAATTTGGTGTGTGACTGGATTGGTGACATGGAGGAGGGCTGAGGGCAGGTTGAAGTGCTTGAGTGTTTCACGGCTACTTCCTAGGTGTTATTTACTAGGGTGGGGAAACCAGATGACAGATTAGAGTCAGGAAAAGAATAAAAATGATGTTTTCAGTTTGAGACCTATAAAATTTGAGGGATCCAAGGGGCTTGGAAGAAAGAGCTGAATAAATACATTTGGAGTACAAGTAGATGACCTACATCAGGAAAATTACATGGTGATAAGAAGATAAACATTTATAAGATAGACTAAATGGGTAGAATTAAATAACACAAACCTATGCAGAATGCTGATATTTTGAAAATGAAATCAAAGAAGAGAAAAAAACATGGGATTAAGTTTTTCAATTACATATTTCTACATTTGTTTCAAGAATATGATTTTATTTATATAGGTAAATATTTCTGAAATATTTTTGCAATATGTATCTTTGAATTGAAACACCAAGATTCTGGAAGAGGACTTTTATAAAAATTAACCTTGAAACTTTTAATTGTACAGAGAAATGCTTACCTAATTATAGAATTATGAGGCTTTTTTTCTTTTTTTCTTTTTGAGACGGAGTCTCGCTCTGTTGCCCAGGCTGGAGTGCAGTGGCTCCATCTCCGCTCACTACAACCTCCGCCCCTGCAACGTTCACGCCATTCTCCTGCCTCAGCCTCCCAAGTAGCTGGGACTACAGGCGCCCGTCACCACGCCTGGCTAATTTTTTGTGTTTTTAGTAGAGAGGGGGTTTCACCGTGTTAGCCAGGATGGTCTCGATCTCCTGACCTCGTGATCCGCCCGCCTCGGCCTCCCAGAGTGCTGGGATTACAGGCGTGAGCCACCGCGCCCAGCCTTTACTAGGTATTTTAAAGAGTAGAACAAATTGCTCTTACCTATAGTCGTCCTTATATTTTCTTTCAGCTTTTTGTTAAAATCAGCTATAAGTCACTCAAAGACATCTGAGCAGTATTTTATTACTTGGCTATCTTTTCTTAATTTTTATTTTAAATAATTTATATCATAGTTTTTATTCTAGAGAGTTCCTGCTCTCGTTTAAACCACTATTTTCGCTGTGTTGTTATAATAATCTTATATAATATATATAATGTCTATATCTATATATAATATATAATCTTGTATAATATTTATAATAATCTTATATAATAATATAATAAAAGTCTCATCTTGACACTTATGTAGTCTCTATGTTTATCTTACTTTTCTGTATTGAAGTATTTCCTTTCATCCCCTTCTTCTAATTGATTATTATACAAATATGGTGGCATCCATTAGATTATTTTTTGGCCAAAATAACCTAGGACAGAAATTTACCCTTACATAGCTTATAGTATTGTAGAAATAATTAAGATTAAAAATTTTAAATTACATGTTATATTTTGAAATATCTCTTCACGATTTACAGGTTTATTACCTCTTGTGTGGAAAATGTGAGATTTTAGTTTGTAGTAGTACCTTATTTAAATGGGTTTGTATTGAAATAGTATAGGTTGTTTCTATTCTGTGTGTCAAATAGCTAAGTATAAATAATTGTATAAATTCTGCTTCTTCCAAGAAACAGAGAAAGAAAGAGTAAATCATGGGGAAGGCAATGATTGATTAATGAAAATCCTGTATAGCAACTAAATAGAACCCTTTAAATAAATATGCTGACAATGGAGACAGTGATGCCCTCTCAAAAGCAGACACTGAAAAAATGTATTCTGTGAGGAAAAAAGTCTGGGGTAAATAATTTTTAAAAAGGTGAAGGAGGCCGGGCGCGGTGGCACAAGCCTGTAATCCCAGCACTTTGGGAGGCTGAGACGGGCGGATCACGAGGTCAGGAGATCGAGACCATCCTGGCTAACACGGTGAAACCCCGTCTCTACTAAAAAAAAAATACAAAAAAAACTAGCCGGGCGTGGGGCGCCTGTAGTCCCAGCTACTCCGGAGGCTGAGGCAGGAGAATGGCGTGAACCCGGGAGGCGGAGCTTGCAGTGAGCCGAGATCCTGCCACTGCCCTCCAGCCTGGGCGACAGAGCAAGACGCCGTCTCCAAAAAAAAAAAAAAAAAACGGTGAAGGAGGAGGGAGAAACAAACAAGAGACATGATCAGTCAATCAAGTATGAGCTTCAGTCATGAAAGAAGAGGAAAAGCAACTGCTATAACATATGTGATGAAATACACATTATAGAGACTTCTGTTCATACTACATTCCTATCATGCTGATGAGTATTTACACTGTGATTAGTTATTTTGTTAAGACCTGTGTAATAAAAATTTTATTATTATATAAAAAGACATTCACTTAGTTAAACATGGCCTTCAGCCACTACCTAAAAGCTGGAACATTCTTACTACAGAAAGAGGAAAAACGAATGTCTTATAAACTTTTCACCTGAAGAAAGTATTGGTAATCAGAATTCCAAAGAGTAATGTATTGCTTGAAAATATATGTTTAATAGAGCATGCGTTGAGACTAAAATATATTAAAATTTTTAAAATCTAAACTCCACTTGGAGGATACTAGAAAATATAGAGTAACCTTCTTTCCTATTTACTACGTATCTCTGATTTATTGTCTTCTTATTTAAGACATATTTTCTCAACATAACTCACCTGAATTTATGCATTCTAAACATTACAAGAAACTATAAATTTAAGTCATATTTTAGAAATGCATTAGATTTAATTATTAGATCTATTATGCATATTATCTTACTTGTAACATTCCATAACATAAAAATTCATTTGTCTGCTTATTTATTCACATTGAAAACCTCTTAAAATGCTTTTTACAGACAAGACTGTATTCTCGGTACTCTACAATGAACACAAGTATGTTTTCTAACCTCCAGTATCTCATAGTGATGCAAGAGCTTCAAAACGATTATTTAAACAAATAATATAATTATTTAATTATTTAAATAAATAATATATATAAATACAAAATATTTTGAAATTTAAAATTTTCAAATGTGATCAAAGACCTTTGAACAATATGTTTAAAAACCACAATTTTAAAATTCTGAAATTAAAATCTTACCATACACTTATTAAGAGTGTCCACTTCCAGAACTGCATTCTTCATTTAGATGAAGAGTTTAAAGTATACTTTTAAAGAAATAACTTAGAAAACACACTGGCATCCCTTAGTAATACAGATTCTTAGAAAGAGAATTTAGAATTCTAAATTTTTTCAGTTATGTTTTAAAATTAGAGATAAGGTTTCGCTATGTTGCCCACACCGGTCTCAAACTCTTGGGCTCAAGCAGTCCTCCTGCCTCAGCCTCCCTAGTAACTGGAACTACCATGCACCGCCATGCCCAAATAGGTTTTCACAATTTCTAATATTATTTTGGTGTATTTAAAGAACCAAGAAGAGAAACTGAGAAAAAGCTCTCTCCTAAAAACTACATCATATCAAAATAATAAGTTCAAAAAAAAAAAAAACCTATATGCTATGTGGTACAGTTTGGAAACTGAACAGTATCAGAAAGATTCCTTGATTACTATAAATAAGTAATTGGATCCATTAAAGATAAATGTCAGCATGAGTTTTTTTAAGTTACAATAGAATACTTTTAAAAGTCACAGTAAGAATACTTACTGCCAGGCTGGGTGCAGTGCCTCACGCCTGTACTTCCAGTGCTTTGGGAGACCGAGATAGGAGGATCCCTTGATCCCGGGAGTTTGAGACCAGCTTAGACAACACAGGGAAACTTCATCTCTACAAAAATGCAAATCAGCCAGGCATGGTGGTGCCCGCCTGTGGCCCCAGCTACTTGGGAGACTGATTGTGGGAGGATCTCTTGGGCCCGGGAGTTCGTGGGTACAGTGATCTGCGATTGTGCCACAAACAAGGAATGAGAGGTCCTGTTGCTTCACAGCCTTGACAGCATTTGACGTTTTCAGTCTTCTGGATTTGGGTTATTATTTGGTTATTTGTGCTCCTGCACTCCAAGCCTGGGCAACAGAATTTCTCTCAAAATAAATAAATAAAAGACTTCTAGTCACTATATCATATCTATGTTGAACTCTTTACACACCAAGCTTGCAGAGTTAAAACCCACAGCGCCCTCTAATTATGTGATGGGGACCATGTGATTAAAGTGGGTGACCATGTTCTTGCTTTTGGTCATTCCAATAGATGTGCAGCGGGAGCTCACTACCGCATTTCCCTAAGGATCATTATATGGAGCATCATTCCAAATGCTTATTTCTTATTTGTATATTTTATTTGGTGACATGCCTGCTACAGTCTTTAGCTCACTTTTTAATGGGGTTGTTTGTTTCTTACTATTAAGTTTTAAGAATATTGGTATATTTTGGATAAAATTCATTATTCAAATATGTTTCTGCAAATATTTTCTTCCAGTCTGTGGCTTGTCTTCCCTTTCAGTGGCTTTAACACAACAAAAATGTGACATTTTAATCAAGTCCAGCTTGTCATATTATTTCTTTTATGTATTGTAACTTTGGCGTTTTTTTCTAGACATAATCAAATCCAAGAGAGTCTAGATTTTCTCCTGTTATTTTCCAGAAGTTTTATATTTTGTATTTGACATTTAGGTCTGTGATTCATTTTGAGTTAATTTTGGTGAGGGAGTAAGATCTGATTCATTTTTTTTACATGTGGATATTCAGTTATTCCAGCACCACTTTCTGAAGAAACCAATCTTTGTTTCATCATGTTGCCTTTACTTTTTCATCAAAGATTAATTAAGTATATTGATGTGTCTCTATTTCTAAACTCTGTCTTGTTTCATTAACCTGTCTATTCTTTCATCAATATGATACTGCCTTGATTACCGTAGCTTTTCAGTAAGTCTTGAAGTTGAGTAGTGCCTGTCTGTCCTCCAGCTTTGTTCTCCTTCACTATTGTGTTAGCTATTCAAGGTTTTTTTCTTCTCCATATAAGTTTTAGAATTACTTTTTCTATATCCATAAAATAATTTGCTTCCATTTTGATTAGAAGTGCATTGAATCTGTACCCTGGGAAGAATTGACATCCTGATGATATTGAGCTATTTTATTCTTGAATATAATGTATCTTCTCTAACTGTTCAGTTCTTTTTTATTTCCATCATCAGATATGGACAGTTTATGAAATTACATAACTCTCTCTACCTTGACCAAAGGACAGTGATGAATTCCTCATTCTGCAGCCAAGTCACCTCTGAGGGCCATGTGTCTAAACATAGACAGGAGGGCAAGAAAATGATAAAGACATCCTGGGAAAAATAGGAAATTCAAGAATCAGCAACTGTGTCTAAGTAACTCCTTTCCATTTCCCCAGGGCACCTGTTGCTTCAGCCAACACCTGCTGGCATGCGCCCAGGCCGCTGGTGCTGCTGGCTTTCCCAGCCCTGCCCCCGGGGCTGCCATTAGGTGTGATGTAGCTCTTGACCTTAGCAAGAATGTTCTTCTTCATCCCTACCATGGGTGAAATTTTTTCACAAACACTTTTTAAAATAATGCCAACTTTTATATTAGATAGAAGTGCCGCGTGTGCAGGTTTACATGTGTCTTTTTGGTAGAATGTTGTATTTTCTTTTGGGTGTATTCCCAGTAATGAGATTGCTGCGTCAATTAGTAGCTCTGTTTTACATTTTTTTGAGAAATCTCCAAACTGCTTTCCACAGTGGCTGACCTAATTTGCATTCCCAGTGACAGGGAACAGGAGTTTCCTTTGCAGCCTCACCAGCATCTGTTAACAAATAACCACTTTTATTCCAGACATAGATCATCTGTTAGTTTTGATTTTTGTACATCCTCTGAAAAAGATAGTGTTTTTCACAACCAAAGATGATTCCTCTTTCCAAACATGTTTTTTTTTTTTTTTCTTTCTTTTTCTGAAGGCGTGTGGAACATTCTGTCTGCATCAGTTTGGGGTACAGGTTAAGAGCATTGTACCTTGAAGTGACCCATCTCACTGTCCCCAGGCAGTGTTCTGTCCCAGAACTCTTCACAAGCTTTTTCCCGCTATGGGCCCAGTGTGGAGAGGAGCAGCCCAC
>NW_012109497.1:640729-642624 GCF_000951045.1 Mandrillus leucophaeus | reverse complement strand
ACCTCATGATCCGCCCGCGTCGGCCTCCAAGACAGCACGATTTTAATTTCCAAGTCTTTACAATATTTTAAAGGACAAGTCACTCTCTTTTAATTTTCAGATTTTTCATGGATATTTTAATTTGTTTGCTCTTCTTTACGATAAGATTGTAAGTTAATTGGAGTTAAAATCAACTTATTTTCTTTTCTTTATTTTTTTAACTTCTATTTTAATCTCGGGGGTACACGTGCAGGACGTGCAGGTTTGTTGACAGGTAAATGTCTGTCGGCAGGGCGGGGTTCTTGTACAGACTATTTCATCACCCAGGTGTTAAGCCTAGTGTCCAGTAGTTATTTTTCCTGATCCTCTCTCTCCTCCCACCTTTCACCCTCCGACAGGGCCCAGTGTGTGTGTTTCCCTTTATGTGTCCATGTGTTCTCATCATTTAGCTCCCACTTACAAGTGAGAACATGCCATATTTGGTTTTCTGTTCCTGCCTTCCTTTGCTAAGGATAATGGTCTCCACCTCCATCCATGCCCTTGTAAAGGTACATATACTCCATGGAATACTAGGCAACCATAAAATCAACTTATTAATTAAAGTACCTTTGATGTCTTAACAATGCTTATCCTGCCTAATCATGTAATGTCTTAATTTTTCATTTATACAAATCTATTTTTATGTTTTTAAGAAATATTTTGCACCAATTCCATACTAATGGAATCATTTAAAATAATTTTCTTTTAAATGTTGGCATTATCTGTTTTCCATCTGTGAACATGAACACAAGACACTCTCATTAATTCAATTAATGTAATTTATTGTGTTAATGAATTTCCTAATGCAATGACTCTCACTTGCATTTCTGGCATAAATGGACTTCCTAATGATCTAGTACTTTAATGGGTTGGCACAATGGTTTTTAACATTCAAAAATTTTACTTTCATATTAATATGCTCTAACTATCTACAGTATTCTATACAGCATCAAACAAAGTTATATCACTTTTATATATCCTTTCTAAAAACTATTGGGAAAATTGGTTACTTTATAACTATTAGTTTAAGCATATTGGTATATTAATAAGTTCATGAATAAAATTTTCTTCTGGACAATATAAATTTGGTGCTTTCTTGTGTGGAAAACAAATATTTAATAAATGTCCTGTTTCTTCTATGAATATTACTTAATTCAGCATGTCTATCTATATGGGGTAAATGATCTTAAAATACATTTCTTAGACTATATATGAGCCACAGTTTAATGTTAATTTGCATTGAAGCACACTATTTTGTCCCTGTTTTTCATTTTAATATTTGTCTTTAAGTTCTTCTCTGCACTGTAACCTGTTGACACCTCCCTCTCAAGGTCTTTGTGTGGTCCCATCTATTTACATACAATTCACTAATAGTTTGGCTCAGGAATTTGGGGGGTTAACTGAAAATCAGATTTTCAGCAGAGGCAGATCTCAGGGAAGCACGGAATCCGGTAAGTCACATGTGCTTTGCTGTCAGTCTCTCATGTCCTATTCTCTCCATGTGAACCCCTGTCTGCCTCCAGGGATCATGGAAAAACAGAGCCTCTGCCATTTTCACGTCTTTGTAGGTGCTTGGTAGAAAGTTGTCATTTTTCTGGTAATTGGAAACTAAGACAAAGTTATTCCGAAATAACTTTAACTCATCAAATATGTACTCTCCTTGGTGAGATGACAATTGCATTTCTCGGGGGAAGTAAAGTCACAGGATCACAAGCCCTTATCTCAGACTTTTATACACTCATTGGCTGTTGTGAACATAAACCCGAGCCCATTGTCCCAGTAGCAGAAAGAAATGAGGCGGGTATTTTATGTTTCAATCTGTGAGCAGAGTCTATTGTCTGTGGATCAATAGGCAGAATAAGTGCTCATTCCTGGGG
>NW_012109497.1:637357-639514 GCF_000951045.1 Mandrillus leucophaeus | reverse complement strand
CTCTGTTCATGAGTTCAGTTGTTTTGATTTTTAGATCCCACAAATAAGTGAGAACATGTGATGTTTGTCTTTCTGTGCCTGGCTTATTTCACTTAATTATTTCCAGTTCCAACCATGTTGCTGCAAATGACAGGATCTCATTCTTTTTAAGGCTGAATAGTAGTCTGTTTTGTATAAGTACCACATTTTTTTATCCATTCATCTGCTAATGGACTCTTAGGTTGCTTTTAAGTCTTAGCTATTGTAAACAGTCCTACAACATAGGAGTGATATACTGATTTCCTGTCTTTTAGATGTATACCAAGCAGTGGGATAGCTGATTCATATGATAGCTCAATTTTTTGTTTTTTGAGGAACCTCCAAACTGTTCTCCACAGTGATTGTACTAAACTACATTCCCACCAACAGTGTCCAGGGGTTTCCTGTCCTCCACATCCTCGCCAGCGTTTGTTACTGCCTGTATTTTTAGCGAGAGCGGGCAGCTAATATTCCCGGCTTTGAATCTTTTTAAGCCAATGGTACTCTTTCAAGTGACTCACCAAATTCAGTAAACCTTAACCAAGGTTATAGCTTAATTGAGGTTGCACGTGGAATCTCCAAAGAGGTGCAGACCAGTCCTCACAAGATCCAGAATCACCCCAAAGACAGCTCAAGGAAAGGAAAGTTTTGCTACCTGCAGATAGGATACAACTCACTTCGGTTCAGCCGTATTCTCTAGGGTGTCAACTTCTCAGCTGACCGTCTACACACGAAGGCCCTAAATCCCCGTGTGCCCCACAGACAGAAAAAGACAAGAAATAAAAAGATGGGAACAATAGACACTGGGACCTACTTGGAAAAGGGAGTGGGGGCGGACAATGGTGAGGGTTAAAGAAACTACCTGTGCTCACTACCTGGGTGATGAAATCATTTGCACACCAAACCCCAGTGACATACAATTCACCCATGTAGCAAAACAGCACATGCACACACTGAACCTGAAATAAACGTGTGTGTGTGTGTGTGTGTATGTATATATCCATTGGAGGGAAAAGGATGGGTAACAAATGGTCCCCCAAAAGATAAAAGTCACACAAATATCCAACCAAAGTGACTAATTCCCCACCAGGAATCAAACCTAGGCTATGGCAGTGGAAGTCTGGAATTTTAACCAGACTGCGAGGTGGAGTGGCCGGCACTGCAAATTCTGCAGGAGAGTCACAGCAGGCACTCGGAGCATACGACAACTTTAAACTTTGCTTTAGGCCAGATTTTCGTGTTTTAGTTTTGTCAAAAGAATTTCTAAGGCTAGTCATGAAACCACCATGAGTCTTTATTTTAAATTAATCTTTCCATAAATACAAATGAGGCAATTGTTTAGAATAAAAGATCTCTTTTTCTAAATTTAGGAGTCTTTCTGACATGAAGGATCGGTTTTCTAACAACTAATGATTAGAATTTCCAATGGTGAACTTATTTCAATCGTGACTCAGTCCAACAGGCCTGTTCATGAAAAGCCCACAAGGCAATTTTACAGGTTTAGAAAAACTTTAACCATATAAACAAAAGGTATTCCTGGAGACAGCATAAATGAGGCAGCCCCAGTGATCCTCAAAAACTTTACTCTTCGAAATAGGCTTAAGATGGCAAGAGTTCTTGTTGCCACAGATGGTTAAGGATGGTGTTTGTGCATACAGTACCTCAAGTAACCCACAAATTAGTGGGGGACTGCCAATCATGGATGCCTTAATCTGTGATACCGGGGAGGCCCTCCTGAATGTGTACTTTTCCAGGACTAGCTAGGCAACAAGAGTTGATATGAAAAAAGCCCATAGGGATAGGACCTCTTAAGACAAACTCTCCTGAGAGCGTGACACAATAGGAACAAAAAATGTGCTTCCTAAATTCTTACATGTCTGAGGTCCCCAGCCAGTTTTAGACTGGCCACTGGATGTGACCCAAATATCACACTTCTCAGATGGTGGTGACCAAGAGTGCTCCCACTTGGTTAAAAGCCAAGCTCTCAAGGACATGAAACAAGATCAGAAGGGAGCTTCATGTGGTTTTATTTGGGGAACAAATAGTAAAGTTTGTCTGAATAGACACCAGTCTGATCAGAGCCATACATCTGACCAGTCTTAGAAGTGGCTCGAAATTGGGTTTCTAGGGGTTCTGAAC
>NW_012109497.1:625367-632411 GCF_000951045.1 Mandrillus leucophaeus | reverse complement strand
GAGTGTAAGAACACCTAATGCGATCAGCTATCGTAGGCTTTGGACGCTCCCATTCATGCCAACACAGCTGGTCAGCACTCTCTGTCGATCTCCAAAACTGTGAGTGCAAGCTGGCCCGGACACCAAGGGAAATAATATCTCTGATGTGGACGTCCAACGTGCAGCTGCGTCTTCTCACGTGACCAGACGATGAACACTCAGTGGATCTCAGTGTTTTAAAATCACTGATCTGCAGAAACAGTGCAGCCCAGTCTGCTAGTCTGGAGTGTTTCACACATACAGGGCACCACCTAAGATATAACTAGAAATAAATATATTCACACACATAAATGTGTTTGCATGTAAAGGTGTAAGGGAGTATGTAGCATGTAAACGTGTATCAACATATACATCAAAATATAGATGTGTCCATGAAGATCTTTGCTGCACTCTCCGCCAGTCTACCTTGGTGTTTCTCCATGCAGGTGATTAGAAAACATAAAATATACATATTCTTTTGAAGGAATAAATTTGGATATTTGGTATAATTATATGTATAAATTTATATATAAACACATATTTAAAATAAACTTAAATACAAACAATGTATTTAAAATAAATGCATAAATACAAACATATATGTATAAAATCAACATCCAAAATTCACTGAAAAACTCACATGTACTACAAACAGATGCACCTGCATGTATATTAGAGGCCATTGGTCCCCTGGGGCCTTCATGCCACCTACTAGCAGCCTAGGGAACCCTAAAGCCAGCAGGAGTCCTTTCCTGCCATGTCCATGTCACCGGTCCTGGATGGGAAACACCTGGCCATCTCCGTTTAACAAGAGGCGTCCCAGGGCCATCACCCTCCATTGGGAAAAATGGCCAGTTTCCCAGAACTTGCGCATCAGGTTAGCTGCGCTTCTTTGGAACACTGCAGGTGGGGGCAATACAATTAGTTTGGTGAGTAGAGAAGAGGCTTTCCATGGAGAGAAAGAAGAGTCTGAGCCCTCAGGATTCACTGGGAGCAGAGAAAGGCAGGGGCAGTAAGGTGGCGCAGGGTGGAGGGACAGGCAGGCCACAGTGAGACTGCACTGAGTGCCTTTGAGAGCATTTGGGGACAAAGAGCAGCAGCGTGACTTTCCCCCAAACACCAAGGGAAGCAATGGCCCTGATGCCCGAAGTCAAATGCACAGCTGCACCTTCCCACTGGGCCAGAGAATCAATACTGGGTGGGGCCTGAGCTTTGGGAATCACTGCTCTGGAGGAACAGGGAGGCCCAGCCTGTCGGTCTGGAGTGTTTCACACACGCAGGGCCCCAGCTAAGACACAGCAAGAAATAGATTTATCCACACACAGAAATGTGTGTTTGTTAAAGATAGATATGTATCAGCATATAGATATTCATATATATACATATATACACATATATATACACATATATACACACACACATGTATACACACACACATATATATATATATTTATACAGGAAACCATGTAGCACTTTCTGCCTGTCCATGGTGGTGCTTCTCTATTCAGGCAAGAAGAAAAATCTATGTTCCTATCTATCTACCTATCCACACACACATAAATATAGGCATGTTCATATAAATGAATGTAAATACTCTGTATAATACCTATATTTATATATAGAAAAATATATATGAACACATATATAAATGAAGGTATATATGTACAAGTCTCTATGTATAAAATAAACATAACCCAAACATGTTACCCCAAATCCACACAGATGCACGTGCATTTATACGAGAAGCCACTGGGCCCCCTTACCACAGACTGGCAGTGGAGTGAAACAAAAGGCCCAGAGGCTCTTTTCCTGCCAGTTCCGTGTGAGCCTCCACAAATGACAAACCCCTGAATATGGCCCTTTGACCAGATCCAGCCAAGCGCCATCGTCTTCTAGAGGCAAAGCTGCCCACTTACCCAGAAGCTGTCAGTCAAGACGGTGACTCTTTTGATAGTTGAGGTGGGAACATAAAGAGGCGTCCCGGTTTGGGCGGGTGGAGGAGGATGAAAACAGGCTAGGTCTGAACACACAGGAGTCACTGGGTGCGGCATGAATCTGGGTGGGGTAAGGGGGTCTCGGGCCAGAGGGACAGTGAGGCCAGGACAGGATGGCTCTGAGTGCTCCTGAGAGCATTTGGGGACCAGGAAAGTGACCCCCAATTTATTTTGAAGACTGCACAGATCTGTGTGAGCCTGTTATGGCAGGCTCCAGTTGCATCTCGAGAAACCAGGGCAGACCCGGAGAACACTTGGATTAAAGACTCCCTCCCTGGGAGGGAGGCTGAGGTGGGTGGATCACTTGAGGTCAGGAGTTTAAGACCAGCCTGGCCAACATGGGGAAAACCCGTCTCTACTAAAAATATAAAAATTAGCCAGGTATGGTGGTGGGTGCCTGTAATCCTAGCTACTCAGGAGGCTGAGGCAGGAGAATCACTTGAACCCAGAAGATGGAGGTTGCAGTGAGCCAAGATCGTGCCACTACATCCAGCCTGGGCGACAGAATGAGACTCCATCTAAAATAATAATTTAAAAAAAAAAAAAAAGACACCTGGGAACCCACAGGCTTGAGGCTTCGTCCAAAACTTTGAGAATCATGGAAACAGGTCTGGCTGGACAAAACTTTCTGGTCCACGGTGTAGGTGGCAAATGAGGAAAATCAGGTCGGAGGCAGATGCTGGATGTGGCCATCCACAGGGGACGGATGACGCCTTTCAGAGAACTCAGGTCCAGCTTGTGGGTGAGGCAGGTCCATCCCAGGAGACTGAACTGCACGTGCACAAGTGGGGAGTCCCCGGGGAGCCCTGAGGTTCCGGGCCTGGCATCTGGCTTTGGGACAGCAGCAGCGCTAGCTTTCTGCACAGACTCCGGGTCGCCAAGTCTAGGCTGAAAACTGTATTGCCTTACACCCAAAAGAAAGTCCTGTCTCTTCTGTTTTTTGAAGCTCAGGGACGTAGCAACCAGATGGAACAGCTGTGCCTTCCACTCTCCAGGGGATAAACCATCGGTGGTGCTGAGCGTGTGGAAACTGCTGCTCTGGAGAACGGAGCGGTGCGCTCTGCCCGTCTGGAGTGCTTCCTACAGGGCACCAGCTAAGGCATGACGCGAACAAACACATACACAAATCCATGTCTGTATTTTTAATACATGAAGAAATAGATAACATATAAATATATGCCTCAACGTATAAATACATAAAAATTAAAACATAGATATTTATACATGGAACTTTTTAGAGCTGTTTCCCTTTGTAGTAGTGTGCCTCCAGGCAGGAAGAAGAAAGCCTACATATGTAAAGCAATACATAAAAACATGTATTACTTAGTAAACATATGTAATCACATAAATTTATATATAAACATGCATGTATGTACATATATTCATAAATATATTTACGTATATTCATATATAAATTGTAAACCCTCAACCATGTGGGTATACACACACACACACGTATAAACTAAACATAACCCAAAAATCTCACACAAAGACACCCCCCCCACACACACACACACAGATGCATGTACTTTTACACTCCTGGCCGTTGGGCGATGCTGCCACCTACTGGCAGGGAGCCAAAAAGGCAAATTACATGACCCCTTTGCAGGTGGTAAATACCCAACCATTCCTTTGAACCAGGGCCAGTCCAAAGACCATCATCCTCTGACTTAAAAGCTGTCCACATCGCCAGAACCTGTCAATCAGCATAGGTGCTCTTAGGCGGTTGCTTTCAAGGGTGTCTCTCCTGGCTGACCGAACTACGCAGGAACGGGTGAGGCTTTCTCAGCACAGCTGCGTCCTCCCAGTCCGCCAGGGGAACCGCACTCCATGGGGGCTCAGGGATTTGGAATTTCTGCCTTAAAAAACAGTGTGGGGCAATCTGCGCGTCTGGAGTGTTTCACACATAGAAGACACAAGCAAAGATACAACTAGAAATAAATATACACACAAATATGAATATTTAAAATGTATTGTGAAATATGTAACATGTGAATATATGCATCAACATGGAAATAATTAAACATTGATATACAGATATTTGTGCATACAACATTGTAGTGCTGTTTACCAGACTGTGGTGCTGTTTTTGTATGCAGAAGAGTAAAAATCATCTACGCTGAAACACACACACACACACACACGGACGTATGGAAACTATAATATTGTACCCAAAATATACTTCTTTAACATATTTTGAGATGACCCTTCAGAGGGCCTGCAATCAGAAGGAGCCCTGCAAAGTTGTCTTTTGCAGGTGAGATTTGCAACTTTGTAGAAAAGCTGCATTGATAGAGTCATAATTGAAGCTCTGAGGCCATTCCTTGTCTGGATGTAAGAAAGATGAACTGAGAGTCTGACGCCTTTAGAGGTCTGGAAAAAAAACATCTACCATCTCTTTCTCTGAGGGCTACTATCTTCGAGAATTCTTGTAAATAACAGGACCACCTTTCCTAGCCAGGCCTTTCTCTCTCCTCTGATAACTGGTTTTGCCACCATCCCCTGTGTTGCCACTATTCATGCCCCTATTCTTTGTGTTACCTGAAGATGTCATAAAACATCAACCCTTTGCTTCTCTTTCAGTTTCTATATTCTGTACATTTCATGTGCATGTTAATACATTTACATGCTTTTTCTCAGATTAATGTCTTTGGTCAGATGTTACTTAAGAGAAACTTCAGAGGGAAAAGGAGAAGTTTGCCCTTGGCTGTACAATATATTTATACCTCAGTAAATACAGATATCATATATAGGGACATATGTGTATAATATATAGAGATAAATATATAGACACATATAAATATAAATGTATAAAGTAAACACAACCAGAAAATAAACACACACAAACACAAAAACAGATGCAAATACATTTATACTAGGGAACACTGGGCCATCTTGCCACCTGCTAACGTAAAAGGAGCCACAAAGGTCACAGGAATATGTTTTGTTTTGTTTTGTGGATTATTTATTTATTTTTTTGAGACGTGGTCTCACTCTGCCGCCCAGGCTGGAGTGCAGTGGTGCGATCTCAGCTCACTGCAACCTCTGCCTTCCAGGTTCAAGCAATTCTCCTGCCTCAACCTCCTGAGTAACTGGGATTACAGGCGTGGGAAACCACACCCGGATAATTTTTGCATTTTTAGCAGAGACAGGATTTCACCATGTTGGCCAGGCTGGTCTCGAACTCCTGACTTCAGGTGATCCGCCCTCCTCGGCTGCCCAAAGTGCTGGGATTACAGCTGTGAACCACCGCGCCCAGCTCGACCACAGGAGTTTTACCCCGTCACTTCCAAGTGACCCTACACTGATGGCAAACACCAGCCCACCACCCTTTAACCAGACCCAGCCCAGGTGCTGTCACCCTCCAGTGCAAAAGTTGTTCACAACCCCAGAACCTGGCAGTCAGGATCGGCGCTCTTCTTTTGAACGCCTTAAGTGCATATGTGTGTCCTATTTAAGTGGGTAGAGAAGAGCCTTTGCGCAGAGAGAAAGAAAGGCCAGGTCTGAGCCTTCAGCATGTGCTGGGGGCAGTGCGAGTGCGGGAGGAGCACGATGGTAAAAGGCTGGAGGGACAGTGAGGCCAGGGAAGGCCTCTGCTGAGGACTGTTGACAGCTTTCAGGAACCGGGAAAATGGGTAAGACTCTGAAGGCTACTCACTTCTAAGGAAGTTTGTTCCAGCCAGTTTCATATGGATTGAGAAAACTCTGCAGTTGTTCTTGAAGTACTTGAGGGGACAGGTGCATGAGGTTTCCTTCATAAGAATAAAACACATGGCAAACAGGTTCTGGCTTTCTAGACTCCGAAATAGGTGGCAGGCGAAGAAAACCACATCAGAAAAAGTCTGTTGGATACTGCTGACTCGGGTGAATGGATAATGTCTGTCACCAAACTAAAGCCTAGCTTGTGCAGTGATGAGAGTCTATCATGTCACATATGAACTGTGCATGCACAAGTCGGGAAGCTACAGAGAGCCCCGAGGCCCTGGGCTAGGAATCTAGTCTTGGCCAGAAGCACTGCTAGCTTCCCAGCTGGCCTCTGCATCCCAAGGCCAGGCTGAAGTGCATGGACCTCCAGAAAGCCCATCTTTTCTACTTTTAAAATCTCATGGAGGTACCAACCAGATAGGACTTGAATGGAAGATCACCTGATATTACCCGGTTCCACAGGCTTTTGGCATCTCCATTCATCCCAGAACAGCCAGTCAGCCCTCTCTTCTGTGTCCCAGAGCATCAGGAAATGAATAAACAGTCCTAGAGTGAGACACGGAGAATACAACCAAGTATCAGGGGTGAACGGCCAGGCAGCCAGTGGCTCTTCTGCCTCATCCCCTCTGCGTGAGCATTGTGGGAAGGAGGTCTGGGTGATGGCAACCATTTGGAGTCTCCTCCCTCCTCACTGGAGAATAGCAAGACCTGAGGTCTGCAAGGAAGGACCCAACCATCTTGCCTTTGTTGGGGGTCACTCAGCAGCCAACCACCTATGCTCTGGGTCTTTAGTTCAGATTTTGATGATTCCTGGGGGTGCTATGGAGTCATCACATGCCTTGACAGTAAGTGTGTGGGAGCTAGGTTTAGTCTGGCAGAAAGAGAAGTACAGGGACTCCTCAGGAGCAAAGCCTCTTCAAGAAAGATGAGTTGAGCTAAGGCGTCTCCTTCAGAAGTGCTGGCTCACTGCTGGTTCTACGCCTCACCGTACTGGGGGAATCTTCTGTGAAGCTGCCCCGGTCCTGTCTGCCTGGACGCTGCCCTGCAGATAGCTCTCTGCATTCGGCAGGGTCTGGCCGGGCCCTCTCCTGGGGGATGGAGACCCCTCTGCTCTTCTCCAGACCCTGCAGAATTCTGGAGAGGAAGGGAAGGTGGAACAAACACTTTCTTCCTGCTTCTCTAGGTTGCTGGGTCATCTCTCTCCTTCTTTTAGCTACAAACTCACAGTCCACCTCCTTCTTCTTCTTTACAAGCGCCTTGGGTCCTCCAAGAACCAAAGTAAAAAAATGTTTTAAAAGTGTGCAGGTCCATTCTACTTCCACCCTGC
>NW_012109497.1:616745-624255 GCF_000951045.1 Mandrillus leucophaeus | reverse complement strand
ATTTAAATTTAGTATATGTTGCAGTACACTAAATGTTGCAAATAAGGTCTTTGAAAATGTCCTCCATGGCTTCTTGTCAGGGGAATATGCCCAGGCTTTGATGGTTGGGACATAAAGTATATGCATAATTATTTTCACGAAGTGCGAAGAAAATCTCCAAGTGTGTCTGAATCCTTGAGATAAAACATGAACACGTCCACATACATTTCCACTACTTTTGGCATAATCCAAATTTCTAAAATTAATAAATTGATATAAAGTGCTTTTCTTTTTTCTTTCTTTTTTTTTTTTGAGACAGACTTTCACTCTTGTTGCCCAGGCTGGAGTGCAATGGTGCAATCTCTGCTCACTGCAACCTCTGCCTCCCGGGTTCTAGCGATTCTCCTGCCTCAGCTTCCCAAGTAGCTGGAATTACAGGCGCCTGCCACCATGCCCAGCTAATCTTTTGTGTTTTTATAGAGACGGGATTTCACCATGTTGGCCAGGCTGTTCTTGAACTCCTGACCTCAGGTGATCCACCCGCCTCGGCTTCCCAAAGTGCTGGGATTACAGACGTGAGCCACCGTGCCTGGCCTAAAGTGCTCTTTTGTGTCATTTATCTGATGACTAATTTTTCTGAGTTTCCCTTCACATCTTTTCAACCTATTAAAGTTTTTCCTACTTTGATTTACCTAATCATATGCTTCTCAGTGTTCTGTTGGATTTCACAAGTCTTTTCTTGTTAATGTAAAATATTTTCTTAAAAAGGAATCATTAGAATGAGTGTTCTGTGTGTCTGAAAATCCTAGTTTCTTCCCGATATTTATTCTCTCATTTTTTTGTTAGTTACTAGAGCCCCACATATTCAGTTGATAACATCAACATCCATGTAAATACTACACTTCTTAGCCTCCCTTGCAGGACAGTGTGCCCATGGAACTAAAGCTGGGAAAGTGAGAGAGGCAGAATTGTTTGTCTGTGACTTCCAGGGACTTTCCTTATGGGAGGAAGTCCTTTGTTTTTTCTACTCCTTTTTCATGACTGCAGCTTGCGATGCAGTTGTGTTTCCTGGAGCTCCAGCAGCCGTATGTGCCCTGGGCACAGCTGGGGAGTGCGGAGTTCTGATGGCTCATGAAGCAGAGCTGCCACACCAAACCTGGATAGCCAAGCCTCTGCCTGATTTTACGTGAGCAAGAAGTATGCTAACTTCTCTAAGGGACTGTTATTTTGGGAATTTTCTGTCACCTTCAATTGAACCTTATTCTATGTAAGAGAGGCTATACATAGATCTACTCCATAAACACAGATCACAGAGAAGGATCGGGAATGACACAGGCAATGTGGCTTTGCCATCATGAATTGGTCAAGATTCTTCCATTTTCACTTCTGGGTACCTTGAATGTAGTGTTTGACACGTGTTTCATTTTCCCTTGTCACAATTTTAGCTGATTTAATGAGTGCTGGGCTAACCATGGCACAGTCTTCTTCTGCATGTACCCTGCCCTACGTCCAGGTTCATGTCACTGTGTGATATCAGTGTCATTGTGACAGTCGTAAGAGAATACAGGAGCAATAGTGCAACAGTCACCTCTTGCGGCTGATGTGAGTATTCCCCTAGATTTAAGTGAACAGGAAAATAGACACATTTGCAACAGGGAGCTCAAAAACAGTCTGTCAAATGAGGTCACAGAAACTATGTGCAAATTTAACATAAAATGCTGAGCTCTGTCCTCAGCTGCATGTGCCTCTGCCCAACAGGTTTCTATTCGGGAAGGGCAGCGTAGTTCTTCTCACATTTTTCCCCTTTGTTTTCTCCCAGGCTTCATGGTAAAGCAGAAGATTCATGAGAGGGTGTCTGCAGACCGGTCCTAAAGTGCTTTTCTCCACAGGAATGTCACCTGGGCACTGAAGCCAGGGGTCCCAGGTGCCACTGCGGAGGGCTGCGTTCCCATCTTCAGTGAGGGAGAGCTAAGAGAAGGCAGGCGGGGTTCACACTTCCCTCACCCACTTGCTTAAGCAACACATGAAAGGTTCAAACTAAAATAAATCCGAGATCTTACAGAAGCATTTAGAACCATATATAAAGCATGGATCACTTTTAAATATTTAAAAATGCGCACAAACCACATGAAGCTACTTTTGCTAAAAGTATATGTTCTTTGCAGTAGTGGTTAGTAGTGTTCTTTTGTGAGACGGCTTTTTTTTAAATTTTTGAGACAGGGTCTTCCCGTGTTACTCAGGCTGAAGTGTAGTGATATGATCATAGCTCATTGCAGCCTCGAACTCCTGGGGTCAAGCAATCCTCCCAGGTAGCTGAGACTACAAGGACAGGCCACCACATCTGGCTGTTTACTTATTCATTTTTTGTAGAGACATGGTCTTACCTGTTGCCCAGGCTGGTCTGGAACTCCTAGCCTAAAACAACCCTCCTACCTCGGGCTCCCAAAGTGCTGGGATTATAAGACTGAGCCATAGTGTCCTGCTAGCATTTTTTTTTTTTTTTTTTCAAGCAATCACCATTTGGATTCTTAGTTCTCTTAACTTTTAACTTTTAGGTTTTTAGCAGTTCAATACACCTTCCAAGTGTTCCTTGGAATATTTTTTCTGGTTTAACTATTGGTGTAAGTGATGCCTATGGTCTGTTTTAATGCTAAGACTCTCTGATCTGTATGCATTTGGTTAGAGTACATATGAGTAAAGCCAAGGTCATCCAATGACGACTTCACTCCAATACCTTTTCCTTGATTTCTAGTTCTAAAGTTGCCTGGTGATTCGGGGGAAAAAAGTGCTTTTGAGAAACATACTTCAGAGTCCCTGCTCTGTCTTAATTAACAGTGATAATGACATTGTTTTGTCTTACTCAATTAGATTAGCTGAGCAAGCATTTATTGAGCAGTAATTATGGGCAAGACATTAATAAACAAAAAATGATAATAAATAGTCTTGACATTAGGAAGCTTAAGGGAAACATGACACATTAATAAATTACTACAAATAAAGGCATAATATAATAAAATAAGAAGAGAATAAACTATTTTAATAAACATGTTCGACCATCCACAATTCCCAATGTGCAGCTTCACTCAGGGGAAGTAAGTTTCTAGGCCAGCAGCTAAGGATGCATTTAGTTTATATTCAGCCTCTCAAAATGCAGTTATATAATCAGAATACAAAAACAACCGACAATTCTTGTCCAAGTTTCATTATGTTTCAGGTAATATTAAAAGTTATACAATGCTTATAACATAAAACTTTGTTGTAGAAAGTATATTTGGCCGGGTGTGGTGGCTCAC
Source organism: Mandrillus leucophaeus (assembly GCF_000951045.1). Taxonomy (NCBI): domain Eukaryota; kingdom Metazoa; phylum Chordata; class Mammalia; order Primates; family Cercopithecidae; genus Mandrillus; species Mandrillus leucophaeus. The sequence goes on along the minus strand of NW_012109497.1, from coordinate 620,983 downwards.
GCCTGTAATCCCAGCACTTTGGGAGGCCAAGGCAGGTGGATCGCGAGGTCAAAAGACTGAGACCATCCTGGCCAACATAGTGAAACCCCGTCTCTACTAAAAATACAAAAATTAACTGGGCGTGGTGGCGCGTGCCTGTAGTCCCAGCTACTTGGGAGGCAGAGATAGGACAATCGCTTGAACCAGGAGGCGGAGGTTGTGGTGAGACGAGATCGCACTATTGCACTCCAGCCTGGGCTACAAGAGCGAAATTCTGTCTCAAAAAAAAAAAAAAAGTATATTCAATAAACCTTGCGTGTAAAACAGTAAGAGCTCTTTGCCTACAAAACATAAAAAGTAATTACAATTAATACTCTTCAATACATCTAAGATGCATTGCTATCGTTCACTGACTTGCTCAATTGATCCTCTCAGTCAACTTTTGTCTCTTCGTTACCACTAAGCGGCAGTAAAGGCTAAATTATGACGCAGCTCTACTGAAGTGCTCCCTATCCAAGTGACGTTTTCCCATTATTTCTACTTCTAAAAAAATGAGTGTGAGATGGGATTTTAAACTTCCACTTCAAAAAAAAGAAGAGTGGAGGGAAAAGTGTGGAGGGGAGAAATAAAGATACGTGAATAAAACATTTGCTTTACCATTTAATCTTTTAAAATGACATGGAATGCCAATTTCAAGATCACTGAATCTTTTTAAAAAAACTGCAATCCGAACACAGTCCTTACAAACATGCCAATCGCTGGTTCACTGTGGTAGGTCTCCCATGTTGCCTATGTTGTCACTGAATTACACTTGACCCTTGCATGGGATTACCCTCCACCCTGTGGGGCTTCACTAACGAGAATCCCATCTACCTGCATGCCATGCTCACCACTTTCCTTGCCATCTATTAGCCCCTTCTTTAGTATTTGATCTTCAGGTCACCTGTTCCCTTTCTAGCTCTTTCTAGCACTCTGATTTTGTCTGTTCCTTTAGCCTATCCTATTCCAGATCAGCTCTCAGAGATGAAAATGGGGACTTCAGGATGGAGAAATGAAAGGAAGCTATTATAACCCTTCCTTTCTTATTTTCCTATAAATTCTCTCTTTCTGTCTTAGTCTCTCTCTCTCTCTCTCTCTCTCTCTCTCTCTCTAAGAAATAGAGAGAAATTTACAGAGTAAGAGATATTAGGAAGATGAATTTATTGGCAGGGTCAGGAAAAATTGAAGAGTTGCTAATATTAAAACAAATTTGAAATAGATGTTTTTAGACTTCATAGGTAGCTCCTCTCAAAAAGGTTAAGTTAAAGAATCTGGTTAAGGGCAGATGACAGAATATATGTAAAACATTTGATACTGTTTTTGTTATTATTACAATACTTATCATGTCTATAATATTTTAAAAGTAAAGAATTATATAGTTGATATTTCTTTCTAATCTAGAAACAGATTCTTATTTTAGTTTGGATACTTGTTAACCTTTTCACAATCATTGAGATAAAATTAACTTATATTTTATGTAAACTATAGTCCCTTACTGAATACCATAGAATTGTTATTATAAATCTTAAGTAGGAGGTTATGTGTTTCATATAGCATTCCAAAAATAAAACCAACAGTATGCTTTGCTTTCCATTATTATGAATCTATGTTATAAAACTTTTAGTATTGTAAATATTGTTATAAGTAAACAGTTTGACTGAAAATGTGTTCAATTTCACCTAAAAATAGAAAATAAAAGCTTTGTCTTCAGAAGCTGTCAAGAAAAATTATAATAAAAGCTATATTTTCCACAATTCAGATTTAATTAATTGTATATATTGCAATTGATTTAAATGGAATTTTAATTTTAGAACCATTTTAGATTTTCAGAAAACTTGTGATGATAGTATGGTGTTCCTGTAAAGCCCAAACCCAGTTTTCTCTATTATTAATATCTTAGTATGGTATATTTGATACAATTAATGAATCAATATGGATGAATTATTGATACATAGAAATCATACTTGTTCAGAATTCCTCAGTTTATTTAATGTCCATTTTCTGTTCCAGGATACAATTTAGAACATCACATTACATTTAGGCATTAGGAGAGAGACTCCAAGTTACATTGTGCTGTTCTGGTCCATTTAAAACTTGATGTTTGAAAATGTGTAACAAATTATATTTTCCAGTTTTAAAAGTCACATTTTTATCTTACAAAATGTTTAGAGTGCACATGAGTATGTTAAACAATTTCATAATTAAAATACTAAATTTTGGAATATGTAAGTTTCAATTATTAGAAAATGTTTTCAACTGTGGGTGTGTGTGGTTTATTTAAGTGTTTTTATGAAAGCGTTTTGGAGGTCTCCACCCATGAATTGGTGTCTCTTAACTTCTACCTGTATTTCTAAGAGTGTCAATTACATACATTTCACAGATTTTCTATTTAATCCATGAAGTTATTTTTGAGTGTGGTGTATATCTTTTAACAATATGAAAGGCATAACTCTTTTTTTTTTTTTTTTTTTTTTTTTTGAGACAGAGTCTCGCTCTGTCGCCCAGGCTGGAGGGCAGTGGCACGATCTCGGCTCACTACAAGCTCTGCCTCTCAGGTTCACGCCATTCTCCTGCCTGAACCTCTGACATAGCTGGGACTACAGGTGCCCACCACCATGCCCGGCTAATTTTTCGTATTTTCAGTGGAGACGGGGTTTCACCATGTTAGCCAGGATGGTCTTGATCTCCTGACCCGATGATCCGCCCGCCTAGGCCTCCCAAAGTGCCGGGATTACAGGCGTGAGTCACCGTGCCCAGCCTTTTTGATTTTTTTTAAACAAGAAACTCATGCTCTTTGAAATTTAATTATATTTCTTGGACTTAAATTTCCCTTTTTGTTTTATACTAAAAATGTGTTTTTTTCTGAATTATTCCTTTCCATTTATGCTATAGGGTGTTTCTAAACCTTCGAATGTTGTTTTAGATTGTATTGTTTTAATTACTTTTATTCTGTTACTCATCTTCAAGATAAATTAGACCTGGCGTCTGCCAATACACTGCATAGATAAATTCTCCTTGGCTCCAGCTGTTGTCCACCTGATTGCTCTCCAGGCTGGTCTCAACCTCCTGAGCTCAAGTGATCTACTCGCCTCAGCCTCCCACCATGCCTGGCTGGAGCTATTTTTTAATGGGTATGGAGTTTCACTTTGGGTAAAAGGTGGTAATGGTTGCATAACAGTATGAATATGCTCAATACCACTGGGCTGGATACTTACAAAATGTTAAAATGGCCATTTTCATTTTTGTGTTATATATATTTTACCATAACAGCAAAAATTAACTTTATAAAGTTATATGCTGTTGGAAACTCTGGAAGCAGTGGGAAAAGGGGGAAATTCTATTAAGTAAAAATTAATTTTGCAATGCAGATCTTTTTTTGCTAACTCAAACTTTTGTTTATTTCAATAAAGCCAAATCCAGTAAACTATTTGAAGCCAGGATTAGTCACAACTAAAAGGTTGGACTGTTTCCTTCAGAAACTGACTGTTTTTCTTGCCTGCAATAGGCTGGTGTGTTCCAAATAATAATGGAATTGTCCTCAAAAACAGAAAATACTGGTTCGTGTATATTTTAGGGCCTGTTTCTGAATTTTCTATTCTTTTGTTCTTATCTCTTTACCTATTTATGTACCATTACCAAGCCATTTTAATCATAGTAGCACTTACATATGTTTTAATAACACACAGGGCTAGATTTCCCTGTGTAAAATAAAAGCTATTTATTGCAATATCGTGGTGATAGTCAAAGATTAAAAACAATTTAAATGTCTTTCAACATGAGACTGACTGAATAATTATGACCAGTGGAATAGCACAAAAAATAATGGGGAAGTTTTTAATGTTTGATGTATAAAGATCTCCAGAATATATAGTTAAATGAACAAAAAAGCGACTGGGTTGCAGTGGCTTATGCCCATAATCCCAGGACTTTGGGAGGCCAAGTTGGGTGATCACCTGAGGTTGGGAGTTCGAAACCAACCTGGCCAACATGGTGAAACTAAAAATAGAAAAAGTAGCCGGGCATGGTGGCGTGCACGTGTAATCCCAGCTACTCCAGAAGCTAAGGCAGGAGAATTGCTTGAACCCAGGAGGCGGAGGTTGCAGTGAGCCAAGATCGTGCCATTGCACTCCAGCCTGGGTGACACAGCGAGACTCCACCTCAAAAAAAAATTTAAAAAAAAGTTTCCACCAGAGGTGCTTACATTTGTTGAACACTCACCT
>NW_012109497.1:614865-616545 GCF_000951045.1 Mandrillus leucophaeus | reverse complement strand
CCTTGGCCTCCCAAAGTGCTGGGATTACAGGCGTGAGCCACCTCGCCTGGCCCAAATGAGTGTTGTGCTAACTACTTTACAGTATTATCTATATTATTTCATTTATTGTTTACAAGACATAGGTAGGTACCGGCAAAATTATACACCTTGCCCAGGGTCACACAGGTGTGGATAGTTAAGCTTAGATTTAAAACAAATAGTGAGTCAGGCGTGGTGGCTCATGCCTAGAATCCCAGCACTTTGGAAGGCTGGGGAGGGAGGATCTCTTGAGCCCAGGAGTTTGCGACCAGCCTGGGCAACATAGTGAGACTCTGTCTTTACAAAAAATTTAAAAATTAGCTGGGTGCAGTGGCTCTAGGCTATGGTCTCAGCTACTCAGAAGGCTGAGGTGGGAGGATTGTTTGAGTCCAGGAGGTTGAGGCTGCAGTGAGCTATGACTGGATCACTGCACCCTACCCTGTGTGACAGAGGGAGACCCTGTCTCAAAATACAAACAAACAAAAAAAGAGCAAATAAGGGATGGCACTTCCAGAACAGTGGAGTATATACCTCCAAAGGTCTGCGGCCCCATAAAAACAATGAGAACACTGGCAAAAATTGCAAAAGTCATTTTTTCAAAACATCGGAAATTAATTAAGGCTTGCAACAATCTGAGCATCATCGGTTCAAGAAAAACAACTGAATCTCAATAAAAACAGGAAGCTTTTAATATTTTAACTTGTCTTACTCTTATCCTTCTCTCCCCAGCTCCACAGTGGCCCTGAAAATGAACTTGACAATCATGGTAGCTATGAAAAACAGCAGCATAACAGTTATTTGAGAGGAAGGAACAGATTTGGTATAAACCCCCAAACCCTAATCTAAAGAGAATTGTCATTATTTGACCTGACTGAAGACTCCTGGGAAAGATCCCATTCTCAGGACTTACCTTTATTTGACCAATACATTCCTATCCTGAGGGCATTTGTCAAAACCAATCAGTGGCAATGATTTGCCACTGAAGTGACTGAAGCAGTGATACCAATTGGGCAGATAAAAAGCTGAATCAGAAACTTGAAAGGAGACCAGCCTGGACAACATGGTGATATCCTGTCTCTACAAAAAACAAAAAACAAAAAACAAAACATATTCCCAGCCATTCAGGAGGCTGAGGCAGGGTTTGAGCCTAGGAGTTTGAGGCTACCTTAGCCCTGTTCACACCACTGCACTCCAGCCTGGTTGAAAGAGCAAGACCTTGTCTCAAACAAACAAACAAACAAACAAAAGACTTAAAAGAGGCTCAGAGTGGTGACATGCACCTGTCATCCAAACTCTTTGGGAGGCTGATGGGGAAGGTTTGCTTGCGCGCAAGGGTTGAGGCCAGCTAGGGCAACATAGCAAGATCCTCATCTCTAAAAACAGAAAGAAAGATAGAAAAAGGGAAAATCTGGGGAATTAGACCTCTCTAGAAGGCTTTGAAATGCAGTAACAAACACACACAAACACACACACAAAAGAAAAGAGCAGAAAAAAAATGCAGTAACATACTCTTGATCAAGAGGCGATGAATATCATATTAAAAGTCTTTAAAGAAAAATGCCATCAAACAAGAATTGTATACAATTTCACCAATACTATCCTTCACAAGCAAAGGAGAAATTAAGACTTTCCTAGCTTTAAAAACAACAACAACAAAAAAAA
>NW_012109497.1:611889-614310 GCF_000951045.1 Mandrillus leucophaeus | reverse complement strand
GGCAGCAGTGAGACCCTGTGTATTTTTAAAATAAATAAATTTAAATTATTAAATTTAAAATTAAAAATAAAATAAATTCTTCAGGTTGAAATGAAAGACATTACACAGTTACATGAAGAAAGAAAGAACACTAACTATGTAGGTCAATATAAAATCAATATAAATGTATTTTGTTTGTAACTCTTCTAACTGATTTAAAAGACAACTGCGGAGAGCAATAATTAAAAAGCTGTGTTAATGGACTTATAATGTTTAAAGATGTAATTTGTGACAATAATAGCACAAAGTGGGAGAGGGAAAGGAACTATATTGGAGCAAAGTCTTGGTATAATATTGAAGTTAACTTGGTACTAATTGGAACTAGATTGTTTAAAAATATTCATTGTAACCCCCTAGGGCAGCCAGTAACAAAATAACACAAAACTATACAGAAAAAGAAGCAACAAGGGAGTTAAAATAGTACAGTAGAAAACGTATTTAACATGAAAAAATGTAGTACTCATGAAATAGAACAAAAAAGGTATAAACCATCTAGAAAATAAATTTAGAAAATTATAAACATGTTTTACTTTATCAATAATTGAATGTAAATGTAAATGGACTAGCACTTTGGGGGAGGCTGAGGTGGACAGATCACCTGAGGTCAGGAGTTCAAGACCAGCCTGGCCAATATGGCAAAACCCTGTCTCTACTAAAAATACAAAAATTAGGTCTGGGTGTGTTGGCACACACTGGTAATCCCACCTACTAGAGAGGCTGAGGCTGGAGAATCGCTTGAACCCAGAAGGTGGATGTCTCTTATACACATCTAGATGTGTATAAGAGACAGGTAGTACTAGCTACTAGAGAGGCTGAGGCTGGAGAATCGCTTGAACCCAGAAGGTGGAGGCTACAGTGAGCTAAGATCATACCATTGTACTCCAGCCTGCGCAACAGAGTGAGACTCTGTCTCAAAAAAAAAAAAAAAAACCCATTAGGAAAACACAATTATTATAAATATATATGTACCTATCAACAGAAACTCAAAATACATGAAACAAACACTGACAGAATTGATAAGAGAAATAGACAATTTAAAAAAAATACCTGGAGACTTCAATACCCACTTTCAATAATGAATATGAAAAGAAGATTGATTTAAAAAAAAAAAGACTTTGGACTGGACGTGGTGGCTCGCGCCTGTAATCCCAGCACTTTGGGAGGCCGAGGCAGGCAGATCACTGGAGGCCAGGAGTTGGAGACCAGTCTGGCCAACATGGCAAAACTCTGTTTCTACTGAAAATACAAAAATTAGCTGAGCACGTGGTGGCACACACCTGTAATCCCAGCTACCTGGGAGGCTAAGGCAAGGGAAATAGCTAGAACCTGGGAGGCAGAGGTTGCAGTAAGCCTAGATTGCACACCGCACTCCTGCCTGGGCGACCCAGTGACACTCTGTCTCAAAAAAAAAAAAAAAAAGAAGACTTTAACAACATTGCAACATCGTAAACCTATTAGACCTGACAGACACCTATAAAACACTCTACTCAAGGAGGCAGAATACACATCTCAAATGTACATAGAATGTTCTCTGCAATGAATCATATGTTAGGCCACAAAACAACAAATGTAAAAGGACTGAAATAATAAAAAATATCATCTCCAAACACAGTGGGATGAAATTAGGGATAATAACACAAGAAAATTTGAAAAGATTCACAAGTAAGCAGTAGAGAACATACTTTTAAATAATCAATGTGTCAAAAAAATCACAATAGAAATTTAAAAATACTTTGAGAAAAATGAAAACAAAAATATAACATACTAAAACTATGAGCTGCAATAAAAACAATTATCAGAGGAAATTTTATACACAAAATGCCTCTATTAAAAAAGAAGAAAAATTGGCCAGGCATGGTGGCTCAGGCCTGTAATCCCAGTACTTCGCGAGGCCGACACGGGTGGATCACGAGGTCAGGAGTTAGATACCAGTCTGGTCAACATGGAGTAACCCTGTCTCTACTGAAAACACAATAGCTGGGTGTGGTGGTGGGGCCTGTAATCCCAGCTACTCTGGAGGCTGAGGCAGGAGAATTGCTTGAACCCGCCAGGCGGAAGTTGCAGTGAGCCAAGATCACCCCACTGCACTGCAGCCTGGGCGACAAGAGTGGAAATTCCGTCAAAAAAAAAAAAAAAAAAAAAAGAAGAAGAAATAGAATTGAAGAATTGATGGGTGCAGCCAACCACCATGGCACATGTATACCTATGCAACAAACCTGCACGTTTCACACATGTATCCCAGAACTTAAAGTATAACTATATGTGTGTGTGTGTGTGTGTATATATATATATATATACTTTAAAGGCCAAGTGCTGTTGCTCACGCCTGTAATCCAGCACTTTGGGAGGCAGAGGCAGGTGGGGTGGATCATGAGGTCAGGA
>NW_012109497.1:609623-611839 GCF_000951045.1 Mandrillus leucophaeus | reverse complement strand
CTCCTGCCTCAGCCTCCCTAGTAGCTGGGATTATAGGCCTGCACTACCATGCCCAGCTAATTTTTATATTTTTAGTAGAGACGGGGTTTCACCATATTGGCCAGGCTGGTCTCAAACTCCTGATCTCAGGTGATCCACCCGCCTTGGCCTCCCAAAGTGCTGGAATTACAAGCCTGAGCCACCACGCCTGGCCTACAAAATTTTTTTTTCAGAAATTAGCTGGGTATGGTAGCTCGCGCCTGTAATCCCACCTACTTGGGAGGCTCAGGCAAAAAGATCACTTGAGCCCAGGAATTTGAGGCTACAGTGAGCTATGACGGTGCTACTGCACTCCAGCCTAGGCAACAGAGTGAGACCCTGTCTCAAGAAAAAAAAAAGAAAAAAAAAGGCAGGTATGAGAAAAGACAGTGCAATGTGGCTTGGCTGCTCTGGCCTGGGCATCCGTGCTGGAGATCATGGATGCGTAGCTTGTCCCTCATGATTGCTTTAGGCACTCTGTCAACATCAGCTGCTAAATTCTAAGGTTCCTTTTCCCACCCTGGTCGCCAGTTGTAAGGTCCCTGTAGCATGCAGCTTTTATATTCTGACCCCAGGTCTTCTTTAGAATTTCAGTTTTCTTAGCATTTCCATATGCCCTATGGAGCCTTGTGTGAACTTTTGATTTTTTACAGAGATCTGCAGTTATTAAAGAATGCAGGCACCATCTTGGGCCCATTTGCCTAGAAACCTCCTCAACCATTTCGAAATTAGCACTTGGATGCAGTCATGTGTCTCTCGCCTTTACTGAATGGAGAATGTTTTCAAAGGGGTTTTTGATTTCTTGGATTATGCACTGAGAAGTCAGGAGAAAGAACCCTAGTCTTTTCAATAAATGATGCTGGGACAACTGAATAGCCACATGCAAAAGAATGAATTTGGACTTCCACCTCATACCGTATATAAAAATTAACTCAAAATAAATCATAGACACAAATGTAAGGGCTAAAACTATAAAACCCTCAGAAGAAAGCTTAGGCATAAACCATTGTTCTCTCAATTATGCAATGGTTTCTTAGATAGGACACCAAAAGCACAAACGACAAGAGAAAAACAGATACTTTGAACTTAATTGAAATTAAAGCCTTTTGTGCTCCTAAGGATATCATTAACAAAGTGAAAAGAACATCTACAGAATGGGAGCAAATACTACAAGTTATAGATATGATAGGAGAGTTGTATCCAAAATATATAAGCGGGGTGGGGCATGGTGGCTCACGCCTGTAATCCCAGCACTTTGGGAGGCTGAGGTGGGCTGATCACCGGGTCAGGAAATCGAGACCATCCTGACTAACATGGTGAAACCCCATCTCTACTAAAAACACAAAAAATTAGCCGGGCGTGGTGGTGGACGCCTGTAGTCCCAGCTACTCGGGAGGCTGAGGCAAGAGAATGGCGTGAACCCGGGAGGCGGAGCTTGCAGTGAGCCGAGATCGCGCCACTGCACTCCAGCCTGGGGCGACAGAGCGAGGCTCCATCTCAAAATAAATAAATAAATAAATAAATAGATAAAAAGACAACCCAACAGAAGATGTCCAAAGGATTTGAATAGATAACTTTCTAAAGAAGATATACAACTGGCCAAGAAGCACATGAAAAGATATTAAACATATTAGTGATTAGGGAAATGCAAATCAAAGCCACGGTGAGATACAACTTCATTCCCACTATGATGGCTATATTAAAAAAGACAATAACAAGTACTGGCAAACGTGGAGGAGAGAGTGTTGGCAGAGTAATCAGACACTGTCAAATAAGACTTTCTGTGATGATGAAAATTTTCTGTACATCTGTATTGCATTGCCAATAGGGTGACTGCTAACCATATGAATACTGCCTGAAATGAGCACATGAAAGTTGAAGTATAAATAGAAGTTTTAATTTTATTTAATTTCAATTAAAATAATTGCGTGTGGGCTGGGCACAGTGGCTCTTGCCTGTAACCCCAGGACTTTGGGAGGCCGAGGCAGGTGGATCACCTGAGGTTGGGAGTTCGAGACCAGCCTGACCAACATGGTGAAACTCCTTCTCTACTAAAAATACAAAAATATGTCAGGTGTGGTGGCACCTGTAATCCCAGCTACTTGGGAGGCTGAGGCGGGAGAATTGCTTGAACCTGGGAGGCAGAGGTTGCAGTGAGCTGAGATCGCACCACTGCCCTCTAGCCTGGGCTACAGAGG
>NW_012109497.1:605816-608443 GCF_000951045.1 Mandrillus leucophaeus | reverse complement strand
GAGAAAAGACAGTGCAATGTGGCTTGGCTGCTCTGGCCTGGGCATCCGTGCTGGAGATCATGGATGCGTAGCTTGTCCCTCATGATTGCTTTAGGCACTCTGTCAACATCAGCTGCTAAATTCTAAGGTTCCTTTTCCCACCCTGGTCGCCAGTTGTAAGGTCCCTGTAGCATGCAGCTTTTATATTCTGACCCCAGGTCTTCTTTAGAATTTCAGTTTTCTTAGCATTTCCATATGCCCTATGGAGCCTTGTGTGAACTTTTGATTTTTTACAGAGATCTGCAGTTATTAAAGAATGCAGGCACCATCTTGGGCCCATTTGCCTAGAAACCTCCTCAACCATTTCGAAATTAGCACTTGGATGCAGTCATGTGTCTCTCGCCTTTACTGAATGGAGAATGTTTTCAAAGGGGTTTTTGATTTCTTGGATTATGCACTGAGAAGTCAGGAGAAAGAACCCCTAGACTGAGTCCCAAAAACTTATTTGGATATTTCTTCCCAGAGTATGAACCTAAACCTTTTTTCCCCCTTTCTTTCTTTTCTTTTTTTTTTTTTTTGAGATGGGGTCTTGTTCTGTCGCCCAGGCTGGAACGCAGTGGTAGAATCTCTGCTCACCGCAACCTCTGCCTCCTGGGTTCTATGGATTCTCCTGCCTGAGCCTCTCAAGTAGCTGGGACTACAGGCGCTCACCACCACGTCCACTTAATTTTTGTAATTTTAGTAGAGACAGGGTTTCACCACTTTGGCTATGGTGGTCTCGAACTCCTGACCTCAGATGATCCACCCGCCTCGGCCTCAGAAAGTGCTAGGATTACAGGCGTGAGCCCCCACGCCCGGTCTTTCCCCCTTTCTTGCTTTTCTTTCCCCTCCTTCCCGGAGTCTTGGGCTCTCTAATTCCTTTTCATGACTTGGATCTTCTCTATACACGGCTTTATAATAAAACTCAGTTTCCTAACATCTAAGCCTTGCTTTTGATATATGAAAGGATGCTTTTAAAATTCTGAAATCCTTTTCTCATAATGAAGTCTGACTTGCCAGGCCATTTTCTCATGACTGGTTTTAAGATCCTAGTTTGCTTTGAAAAAAAAAATCTGAAAATTGACTTTTTCATCCTCTTTTCCATTTGTGACCTAACAATCCACATTCTCTCCAGAGCAAATGATTGCCTCAGAATTAAAAAAAAAAAAAGGATTAAAAATCTCATTCCATCACTAGGAAAAGAAAAACATATTAATATATTTTTAAAACCATTACTAAAGCTACTTCCTGAAAGCTGGTGAAGCACTCTTGCGCTAATTTTAAAAAGGGAACCTCTTCCTCAGGGTGAATGCAGCCCACACCAGAGCTTTCAGCTTGGGGCACCAAGCTCAGATCCTACTTAATCCTCAGCCAAGTGTGCTGTGTATGAGTAACCCGAATAACCACACATGGTAGTCCTGGATAGCGCCCAGGTAACACGTATATGTATTGCACAATTTTCCTCAGTAGACACCTGACACTGTTGTTTTCTTGATTATCTACTCTCTCCGGAAACTTCCCACGCCAACCTCAGGGTGGTTCAAATAGTTTCGCTGCTGCTGTTTGAACATGCCCCTACTGCCAAAGGTGATAAGTGGAAAGAAGATGAAATTCAAGCTGATGGTTGGGCATGGTGGCTCACGCCTGTAATCCCAGAAATTTGGGAGGCGGAGGCAAGAGGATCACTTGAGCCCAGGAGTTGAAGACCAGCCTGGGCAACAGGGCAAGACCTCATTTCTTAACAACAACAACAAAATCAGGCATGGCGGTGTGAGCCTGTAGTCCCAGCTACTTAGAAGGCTGAGATGGGAGGTTGAGGCTGCAGTAAGCCACAGTGAGCTGTGACCACGCCACTGCACTCCAGCCTAAGCAGCAGAGAGACAACCTGTCTCAAAAGAAAAAGAAGAGGAAGAAGAAAAAGAAGGAGGAAGAGGAGGATGGACACTCCTGGCTCATGCCTTTATCCCAGCATTTTGGGAGGCCAAGGTGGGCGAATCACAAGGTCAGGAGTTCGAGATCAGTCTGACCAACATAGTGAAACCCCATCCCTACTAAAAATACAAAAATGAGCTGGGCATGGTGGCACATGCCTGTAGTCCCAGCTACCTGGGAGGCTGAGGCAGGAGAATCACTTGAACCCAGGAGGCGGAGGTTGTAGTGTGCTGAGATAGGGCCACTGCACTCCAACCTGGGCAACAGAGTGAGGGTCTGTCTCAAAAAAATAAATAAAATACAAATAAATTTAAAAAAGAAATTTAACTTGGAATAATCAGATTTTCTTTTTGCGAGATATGGGTTTGGAATGGAAGGATTTCAATCTCAGATTGGGCTTCTGGAATGCAGTAGAAGGGAAAACTTGGGATTTGCATTTACCATGCTCTCCACCATTTAGAAAGGGCAGTGAAAAAAACCTTTTCGCAAAGAAACAAGACATTTATTGAGAATGCTGCCTGGGTTCCTGCTGTTCTTCCAAATGATTCATTCCAGTACTTTCTTTTTTTTTTTTTTTTTTTTTTTTTCCTTCCCAGTCCAGCTCCTCCCTCCTGCCCTTGCCTTATTCTGTCCTTCAGGAGGGCTGCTCCTTTGTTCCCCCCCCCTTTTTTTTTTTT
>NW_012109497.1:602633-604563 GCF_000951045.1 Mandrillus leucophaeus | reverse complement strand
AAATACCACGGCTGGGCATGGTCACTCATGCCTGTAATCCCAGGACTTTGGGAGGTTGAGGTGGTTGGATCACTTGAGGTTAGGAGTTTGAGACCAGCCTGGCCAACATAGTGAAACCCCGTCTCTACCAAAAAATACAAACATTAGCTGGGTGTGGTGGCACGTGACTGGATTCCCAGCTACTCGGGAGGCTGAGGCATGAGATTCACTTGAACTCGGGAGGTGGAGATTGCAGTGAGCCAAGATCATGCCAAATTCACATGTGAAAGTCCTAACCCCCAGTACCTTTAAAGATAGTACTAAGATAAGATCTTTAGGATGGGGCCCTGATTCAGTATAAATGTTGTCCTTATAAGAAGAGGAAGAGACATCAGGGATGTGGGTGCAGGTGAGGGCGCAGTAAGAAGGCGACTATCTACAAACCAAGAAGAGAGACTTCAGGGAAACCAACCCCGCACACTTCTTGATCTTAGGCCTCCAGCCTCCAAAACTGTGAGAAATAAATTTCTGTTGTTTAAGCCACCCAGTCTGTGGTATTTTGTTATGGCAGCCCTGGTAGAGTAATATACTCCTCCCTACCCTGTTTTCATGGAGAAGGTGGTCACGTCACATAGTGGTGGTGGTGGTGGGTGCCTGGGGTGGCAGGGGTTGAGGAGGCAGGCACGTTTAGGGGGAAAACCCTGATTGCCTGACCCCTGGTTTCTTTCCACTAGTTCTCACTGCTATTCTACATTCTGGTCTGTGGACCACTCACTTCCAATGTAATGTTCTAGGATACCATATCGTGAATTAACTTTTCAGAAGTCTGAGATTCTCAGGGTGCGGTGTGCTAGATAATAAGATCAGCAATTATGTACCAAAATAATCCAAATTATGATTTCGCCTGGAACATCTCTTAATTCTTCTGAAGTGAGTCTTTATGATGGCTAGCAATCTGCTATTTCTGAGCGAGATACAGAAATTTCAATTTCTCTTCATGCATATGTGCCGAATTTTCAGTTACACACGGTTTTTCATGACCAAATTGATTAGTCTGAGTAGACATCCATGAAATGAAATGTGCAAGGTCCGATTTACAGTTTTAGCCCTAGGAATACAGCATTAGGTATATACAGCCACTGTTTTTCCTTATTCTGTTGGGATTCTTTGAAAGGCATTTCAGTATAATTTATTTGCACAAAATCCACAGAAAAATACTAACTCAATAAAGAGTATAAAGGTGCATATTACGGGAGAGAAGTTAAACTGAAAAAGTTAGCGTGATGCCCTTAATTTAGTGTCACAGTGTCTACCTGCAATTCTTTTTTTTTTTTTTTTTTTTTTGAGATGGAGTCTTGCTCTTGTTGCCCAGGCTGGAGTGCAGTGGCATGATCTTAGCTCACTGCAACTTCCGCCTCCGCCTCCTGGTTCAAGCGATTCTCCTGCCTCAGCCTCCTGAGTAGCTGGGATTAAAGGCACCTGGCACCATGCCCGGCTAATTTTTGTATTTTTAATAGAGACAGGGTTTCACCGTGTTGGCCAGGCTAGTCTTGAATTCCTGACCTCAGGTGATCCGCCTGCCTTGGCCTCCCAAAGTGCTGGGATTACAGGTGTGAGCCACTGCACCCAGCCCTATCTGCAATTCTTAATGTTAACTCTTGAACTTTTAGTCACTTATACTTTTCACCATACATCAAAGGCAACAGAAATATGTAGTTTTCCCTTTCTTATTATTTGAAGCAAGGAATTGTTTCCTTACTTGCATTTTCTTTGTCCAGCTTCATCGAGATATACTTAAGTTATTTATTTATTTTGAGACAGGATCTTGCTTTGTCACCCAGACTTGAGTGAAGGTTCGCCATCATAGCTCGCTGCAACCTCAGCCTCCTGGGCTCCTCCTGCATTAGCCTTCCGAGTAGCTAGGGAAGCCACCATGCCCGGCTCAGAGGTA
>NW_012109497.1:594120-596018 GCF_000951045.1 Mandrillus leucophaeus | reverse complement strand
AGCTAAATTCCTTAACCTATCTAAGCTTAAATTTCCTTATTTGATAAAGAAGGAAAATAATATTTATATTATCTCTCAGAGTTGTGAGAAGAAATCTGACAGTACTTTTTGTTTGTATTTATCATGATTATTATTATTATTCATTCATAGCTCAACTGCATGGAAAGTACGTTGAAAATAGTAAATCAGTATCACCTCCCTAATCATTTCCCCAATGTTGTTGAAATGTGTCAATATTTGGATATATGCAAACCGAGTGATTTGTACAGTTAAACCTCAAGTAGAGACCAAGATCAATAATACATTAAATTTCAATAACTTGGATTAAGTCATGTTTGGGTTAACGATAAATATCAAAAGATAACTATTATACCTGTTCCAGATAGCATGGAAAGTAATACATTTATTATTGATTTATAGACCACAGAATCCTTGATGGAGAATCTGGTGGCAAGGGGAAGTTAACGCTTTTAGTAGGAAACTGAATTTTTCCTTTCAGAGGTTAAGGAGGGAAACTAGTTCCCTGGGGCCCTGAATAAGGCCCCAGTAAAGGCAATATTCAATAAATACCTGGTGATGGCAATTTTTAATTTGGTTGAGTGATGTTGTTAATCCTATAGTTATTTTGATTCTAAATGACTTTATGGAGATACATGGACATATGGATTTTACAATGATCTTTAGTTTCCTCTTCGGCCTTTGGACAACACTTTTCATAGCTGATTATATCCAAAGCATTTAATGTTCCCGTTGAAGTGAAGAGCTTGAAATATAGGGCCTTTTGAGACTATTCCAAAGCAGGTGATAAAAACAAAACAAAAATCCAGAAGCAAAAAACGAAGGGCCAGCGTGGGTGGCTCATGATTGTAATCCTAGCAGTTTGGGAGGCTGAGGCAGAAGGATTGCTTGAGACCAGGGGTTCGAGACCAGCGAGGGCAACAAAATTGGATCCCTGTCGCTATAAAAATTTAAAAAGCTCAGCCCCGGTGTAGTGACCCTCGCTTGTAGTCCCAGTTACTCCGGAGGCTGAGGCATGAGGATCGCTTGAGTCTAGGAGGTCTAGGCTGCAGAGAGCCGTGATTGCGCTACCGTGCTCCAGGCTGGGTAAGAGTGAGATCCTGTTTCAAACAAACAACCCCCACCCCTAAAAAACCGTGCACTTGACTTTAAAAGTGTAGGAAGATTACATGCCAAGGAGAGTCACAGGAAAGAGAAATTAGGACAGGAAAGCCCTACAAGCTATGCATGTTTATTTTATAATCGAGTCTTTAAGGGTATGGAGTTTTCATACTCAACTTGTACCCCCAGTGTCCAGTACACTGCTTAGTAAACAGCTGGCAATCAAGAAATCTTTGCTAAATTAAATTAATTGATGGGGGCGGAAGCTCAGAAAGTAAAACCTGACTCGCATTATTTCTAAGAAGGCAGAGGAAGTAAAAATCTAGTTTTCCATACTCTGTCCCTTTTTAATCCTTCTGTGAATGGATGTCCCTGATTCACTGGCATTTCCTAATTAACCAAGTTCTGCCAAGTTTCACATGAAACTTGGGGAACCGATTTCATTCCCCCAGAATCACCCTGTGGCGCCACCTTCCGGAGCTGTGAGGAAACTCCGGACTTCCCCCCAACACCGCCCCCTCCCTCCACCTTCGGTCTCCGCTTTCTGCGCTCTGCCTCGTTGTTTTCGGAGGTGTCTGCGCGCATGCGCTTTGGACGGGCAGCCTAGTCTAAGAGAGACTACAATTCCCAGAAGACAGTGCGAAAGAAAAAAAAAAATCCCGCGACCCGGCGTGGGGGAGGTGGCAGAAATGAAGACTCGCGAGAGAACGAGGTTCAGGCGGCTGCGCGAAGTGGGTGGAGGGAGACCCGAGAGAGTGAGGAAGAACGGGAGGAGGTGC
>NW_012109497.1:589971-591405 GCF_000951045.1 Mandrillus leucophaeus | reverse complement strand
TTTTTTTTTTCTTTTGAGATAAGAGTCTCCCTCTGTCACCCAGGCTGGACTGCAGTGGCGTGATCTCAGCTCACTGCAACGTCTGCCTCTTGGGTTCAAGCGATTCTCCTGCCTCAGCTGCCTAGGTACCACGCCCAGCTAATTTTAGTATTTTATGTTTGGTAGAGATGGGGTTTCACCGTGTTGGCCAGGCTGGTCTCGAACTCCTGGCCTCAAGTGGTTCACCCACATTGACCTCCCAAAGTGCTGGGATTACAGGTATAAGCCACTGTGCCCAGTTCGTGCCTGGCTACTTGAAAAAATACATACATTTTGTAGAGACAGCCTGTTGCCCAAGCTGGTCTCAAACTCCTAGGCTCAAGTGATCCTCCTGGCTCAGCCTCCCAAAATGCTGGGATTACAGGTGTAAGCCACTGCGCCTAGCCTTTTGGCTTGTTTTAAAAACTGGTTTGTCATCTTATTACTGAATTGTAAGAGTTGTTTGTATATTAGGGTACAACTCCTTTATCAAGATATTTGTTTTGCAGATATTTTCTCCCAGGTTTTGGTTTGCCTCTTCTTCCTTCTTTCCTCTTCCCCTCCTCCTCCTCCTCCCCACCTCTTTCTTTTCTCCTTCTCCTTCTTCTCCTTCCTCCTCCTCCTCCTCCCCCTCCTCTTCCACCTCTTTCTCCTCCCTTTTCTCCTCCTGCTTTTCCTCCTCACCTTTAAGGCATGAGGGATAAGTTCTTTGAGTGAACTTTACATGAGCCACAAATATTTGTACAAGGTTGCACTATCCACTGGATTTTGGAAATATCACTGTATTAGTCCATTCTAGCACTGCTATAAAGAACTATCTGAGATTGGGTAATTTATAAAGAAAAGAGGTTTAATTGGTTCACGGCTCTGCAGGTTGTACCAGAAGCATAGAGGCTTCTGCTTCCAGGAGGCTTCAGGAAGCTTCCGATAATGGCGGGAAGGCAAAGACGAAGAGAAGTGTCTCACGTGGCAGGAGGGGAGCAGGAGGCAGGCGGGGAGGTGTCATATACTCTTATTTTATTTTTTAGACATCGTCTTCCTCTGTCAACCAGGCTAGAGTGCAGTGGTGTGATCTTGGCTCACTGCAATCTCTGCCTCCCAGGCTCAAGCAATCCTCCTACCTCAGCCTCCTAAGTAACTGAGTCTACAGGTGCTCACTACCACACCTGGCTAATTTTTCGTGTGTTTTGTAGAGACGGGTTTTTGCCATTTGCCCGGGGTGGTCTGGAACTCAAGCGGAAGTAGTTCATCATGTTCGTCTCCCATTTTGGGAGTCAAGTGAGTCTCCCGCCTTGGTCTTCCAAAGTCTGGGATTACAGGCGTAAGCCACTGCACTGGGCTGCCATGGACTTTTATTTTTTTATTTTTATTTTTTTTTGAGACAGAGTCTCGCTCTGTCGCGCAGGCTGGAGTGCA
>NW_012109497.1:579761-582686 GCF_000951045.1 Mandrillus leucophaeus | reverse complement strand
CAGTCCACGGAGCTGGCGTCCCGGAGACCCCCCTGCTGCCGCCGCGCCGCCTCTCTGCGCCCGGAGAGGAGGTCCAGGACGGGAGAGGGGAGAGGAGAGGGCAGGGACCAGGCTGAAGCCGCAGAAGGGATAGGACCAGCGGGGTGTGTGTTGTGTGTCGGCGGAGGGTGGGGTGGGGGCGATTATGTCAGTTTCAGCCCCCAGAGGGTGTGTCTTTTATTTATTTATTTATTTTAAAAAAATTTGTCATGAGTCACATTACACCGACCTCCCGGAGGAGAGGAGGAAGCGGGTGTGGGGAGTGAGGGAGGGCGTTTGAGAGAAGTTAATCTTAAAATTCCTTTAATTGAAGGTTTGTAAATCTGCCTGCTTGTCCATTTTCAAGTCGGGATCCCCCCCCCCCCGCCATCGTTTTCGCTTCCGCCCCACCGTAATGTATTCTAAGAGGTTGTTAGGGCTGCTATCATTAATTATCAAACACGAATTGTTTTTAACTCCTTGGAAAAACGGCTTAAATACTCTCCCTTCTCCCAAAAGTTCTTGAACTGTAGGCTTCATAAGTAACTTATAATAAACTGGTGTCATCGCTGGTTGCTTATTTTCTGAGGTTTCTCTCTTAACAAGCTAAGTAAATGTATAGTATATGAATCCAAGTACAGAAATGAACAGAGGTAGCCTCCGAACTACAACGTAAAAATATCAGTTATTGTAAATTAGAAAACTCTTGGGACTTTGTGACAGATGCTGGTTTGTTCATTTCTTTTTGGATGATTGGAAGTGAATTGTGTGTGGTAGTTTGTTTTGAAGACCTTTAACTGTGTAAACCGACAGTTTGCACTAGAAACAAAGTAGCACAGTCCTTTGTATAAATATAAAGCCACCAGAAATGCTCTTGCTTTTGGTAAGGCAAGGCCAGAACGTGCTTTGAAAGGTTAGGGTTATTGCAATTCAGAACTAAATTATTTATAGAAATGCCTCCCATGTGATTATAATTTTTAAGAACCAATGTTTGTGTGTTGGCAAATGCTTTCCCTCTTTATTTTTAGAGGGAGATGCTGTTTTCAGAATGTTTTGAATATTTCTCAGTTTTGATGTTAGTAACATTGTATCTTCAGTAGCACTACTCGGAATTTATCTTCACAATTTTTTTGTCAAGTTTTTACTTTAGGAATTCTTCGGATAAGTAAACTTGTTGAATACCTGTCACATCTACTGTATCACTTTGTTTATGCAAACTTTATATTTAGCCCTTCGAAACTTAAAAATCGAGTAGAAAAGTGGGTATAGTTTGCAAATATAAAAGTGATCTTGTGGTTTATCGATATTAAAAATAGGCAACTTTTATTCAACTTAACATGAAAAGCCTTGAAATTGAGGAGAACCTTAATTTGCTGAAAGTTTTAAAGATTTTTGAAAGCCAAAAGGAGAGCACAGTAAGTTAAATTGCTCCCTTTCCAGAAAAGTTATGTCTTCTCTGTAGAAGTCAGTAGATAAGTACTTCATACAGGGTGGCTCCTTTTTTTGCGTGTTGGGAAATCTGACGAGTATATAGTGTGGTAACTATGTGTTGGCAACTCTTGGTGACTGTAAACGTGTTTTAACCTGTGTACTATTTCTTTTTCAGGTAGTTGTATGCTGTAATGCTTTTTTTTACCCCTCTCTGACCCCTTTCCTTTACTCCTCTTGCTACGATCATGTAACTTTGAAGCACTTTAAAACTTCTTTGCTAATATCTCTAATTAAGTCATGTTATTTCTCATACAGTCTCTCACTTTATAAAATGTTAGTGCCATGGTGCAGGCCCCGTTTTTTTATTTTCTTTTTTTGCGGGGGCGGGGTGGGGTATAATTCTAAATCTGACACCAGTGAGGTGTTTTGTTTATACTGGGGGCGGGGTGGGGGGGGGGGAAGAATTCACACAAAGCAATGATGATCTAAATACCTTAGTAGCCTTTATTCATTGGGCTGCATGATCCAGGCCACTAGTTGCCTCCCTAAGGGACTCAGACAGGGTCAGACTCAGAAAGTGATGTGGAAGTTGATGTGGTAGGTGGTGCTGATGACTTTGGTGCTAAGAATGGGGAATGAATAATATTAGAAATATCCATTAGGGTGTCTGTTGAGGTCTTTCTATATCCTTCCTGGGACCTGATTGGGTTATTTATAACTAATACTCTTCATAAATATACCTCTTCTCAGTGAAAGTATGCAGTTCACATGTGCTTTGAGAATTTTTAAATAAGGTGAGCTAAGTTATTGCTTGGGTGATTTTTGTTCTGAGATTCACTTTTCATTTCATTTTTCTACAGTTTGAAAGTGCAGTCCAGTTTAGCTAAGGTGTGTAGCTGAGAAACTCTTTTGGCTGTGGTGCATTTAAGTTCTTGGGACAGTTTATTAGTTCTTTGGTTCTGTTGACTTTATTAGTTTGTATTATTAATCGCAAAACATCTGAAAAGATTCTACGTTAAAATGGACAGTTTTTTTCTTTCTTTTCTTGTTTTTTTTTTTTTTTTTTTTTTTTTTTAGACAGAGTGTTGCTCTGTTACCCTTGCTGAAGTGCATTGGTGTGTGAACACCACTCACTGCAGCCTCCACCTCCTGGGCTCAAGCAATCCTTAGCCTCCCATGTAGCCTCCCACCTTAGCCTCCCATGTAGCTGAGACCACACGTGTGTGCAAGGACAGGGTTTTAAAAGTTGCCATGGGGTAAATAATATTAAAAATAGAAAGGGTTCCTTTTTTTTTTTTCTTTTCTTGTTTTTGAGACAGGGTCTTACTCTGTTGCTCAGGCTGGAGTGCAGTGATGCCATCATGGCTTACTGCAGCCTCAACCTCCTGGGCTCTGGAGATCCTCCCACCTCAGCCCCCACAGGTAGCTGGGATTACAGGTGCGCACCACCGCTCTCAGCTAATTTCTGTATTTTTT
>NW_012109497.1:571628-579439 GCF_000951045.1 Mandrillus leucophaeus | reverse complement strand
TCCTGCCTCAGACTCTCAAGTAGCTGGGATTACAGATGCCCACTACCACCCTTGGCTAATTTTTTGTGTTCTTAGGAGAGGCAGGGTTTCGTCATGTTGGCCAGGCTGGTCTCAAACTACTGACCTCAGGTGATCTGCCCTCCTCGGCCTCCCAAAGTGTTGGGATTACAGGTGTGAGCCATCATGCCTGGCTGAAAGTGTTTTTGTATAGTATTTATGTAGACATACAGAGAAGACTTTTCCATCTTTGTTTAATACGACCAGATAGAATTTTTCATGCCAAGGACACTGCTTAACTTGAACACACATGTTTAGCCAGTTCTCTGTGCTCTACCTTAGAGTTAGTTCATACTGCCTTTGTTATGGGAACTATTTTGGGAAATAGGAAGGAAAGCTGAGTGAAAAGAGTAGAAATTGCTTAAGAAGATTTGTCAGGATGCAGATTGGTAGGCTGGGGGTAAGGACAGAAAAGTCTTCATACAGCTTAACTTTAAAATTTAATTTTATTTTTTGTCTGGAGTTCTACCAGGAGCTTTATTTGGGTTAACAAGTATGTTCTAAAGTCTGGGAGTATGAAGGGGATATCATCCCAGTATGTTACTGTGAGCTACTCACTTCAGCTTGCTTTCCTCCTCCCGTGACATTTGCTTCATTAGCACATTTAATCTCAGAAGGCGGGTAATTTTTGAGCAGGATCTCTTTGGAGTAGGTAAAAGCTAACATTTCTGATACTGTACACTTTATGCCAGTTTATAAACTGCATCACTTTTTTTTTTTTTTTTTGAGTAACTGATGGACAGTTAGAGGTTCAGAGGTATTAAATACCCAACCTAAAGTTCAGTAGCTTGTATGAGGTGGTGCCTGGAATCAAACCCAGATTTTCTCGATTCCAAATCCCAAATTGCATCTAATAAATCCTGAATGGTTTTTTTTTTCTTTTTTTTTTTTTTTGACGGAGCCTTACTCTGTCACCTAAGCTGGAGTGCAGTGGCACGATCTCAGCTCACTGCAACCTCCAAGCGATTCTCCTGCCTCGGCCTCCCGAGTAGCTGGGACTACAGGTGCGTGCCACTGCACCCAGCTAATTTTTGCATTTTTAGTAGAGACAGGGTCTCACCATGTTGACCAGGCTGGTCTTGGACTCCTGGCCTCAGGTGATCCACCCTCCTCAGTCTCCCATGGAGTTGGGGTTATAAGTGTGAGCCACCATGCCCAGCCTGGAATGGGATTTTTTTTTTTTTTTTTGAGATGGAGTCTCTCTCTGGAGTGCAGTGGCAGGATCTCAGCTCACTGCAATCTACGCCTCCCGGGTTCAAGTGATTCTCCTGCCCCAGCCTCCCAAGTGGTTGAGATTACAGGTGCCCAGCACCATGCCTGACTAATTTTTGTATTTTTAGTAGATACGGAGTTTCACCATGTTGGCCAGGCTGGTCTCAAACTCCTGACCTCAGGTGATCCACCCACCTCGGCCTCCCAAAGTGCTGGGATTACAGGCCTGAGCTACCGCGCCAGGACCTGAATGGGGTTCTTAGGGCAACATAGGGGATAAAAACAGTGTGCGAATAGATAAGGGTAGAGGGTAATGTAATTGCCTCTATTTATTGAATACCTGCTCCATTGCAGTCTCTGCTAGTTGGTTTTGTATTATCTTTAATCCTTACAAACTCTATATGAGGAAATTAGGACTCATAAAAGTTAAGTTTTGTTTAGTCATAGAGTTAGTAATTGGCAGTCAGGACTTCCTTCTGACTCTGGCAGATTCCATAGGCTGTTCTCTTTTCATATCATACTGTTTCCACATGAATGAATCTGGAACTCAAGACTGGTTTAGGAATACTGGGGAATTAACAGAATAGACTGTATTGGGCAAGTCTGGGAACCTAACAACTCTTTACCATTGTTTCCAGTTTGTGAATATAAGAAGAGGTATGTTCGTAATTTAGGGACTTGCCCATATCACCAGAGGATGGTAACTTTGGCATCTGAAATGTTTCAGATTACAGATTTTTTTGTTGAATTTTGGAATTATTTGCATTATATACTTACTGGGTGAGCGTCCCTAATCTGAAAATCTGAAATCCAGAATAGTCTCAAAAAGTTTTGGGTTTTGGATTTCCAGATTAGGGATACTGAACGCTGTATAGGAATTACAGGCTAGTTTTTCACTGAGCTCCCTGGATCCTTTTTCTTTTCCTGCATCCTTGCCTGTTTTTTTTTTTCTATTCTTAGTCTGTGTTGCAATTGTGCTAAGAAATTTTGGAGAGGAATTTGTAGAGATTAACAAAAAATGTGTTGAAATATTCTGGGTAGATGTGATTTCTATACAAACCAGGTTTGGAGAGAAACAAAGTGATTCAGGAGATTAGGATAGAATGGAATGGTTTGAATTCTTAGAATTGCACTTTGAAGTTTGAGTAAAACAGTGGCTAGCAAAGTTAGAGATATAGGTTGGAAATGTAAATGTATTTAACAGAAGGCTAGATAATTTTATGGGAGATCCTTGTTAAATTGACCCATGCCATGTCATTACATGTTTATTCATACTGTTGTGTCAAGGTGATACAGGGCTGGGTAGAGCAGGATCTGACCTAGCATATCAGTTCTTTTTTTTCTTTTCTTTCATTTTTTTTTCTTTCACACCATGTCTGTGCACCTAGCATATCAGTTCTTATGAAAGTTCATATCACATATATCAGTTCTTGCTAATACTCTCAAGGTGAATACTGAATATTTTTAGGGCTACATAATATTTGAAAATTTGTATTAAAACTAATGTCTCTTTTTTGTTTTGTAGCTTTAATACTAATAACAGCTTTATATGTAATACTTCTCTCTAGTCCTGGTCTGTTTAGAACCTCAATTTTAGCATGCTTCTGTCTTTTGGAGAGTTTTCTTAGAAAATTGTTGAAATAATCCCTTAGGATACTTTCAAATTTTTCTTATGTGCTTCTCCTTTCTCCAGTTGATTCTGATAGCTCAGGAATGCTAATAGTCCTTGTGGAAAGGAGATATTTAGGCAATTGGGGATCTGCTGTGTGGCCATTTACACTAACCTTATTTATATTCAGTGAAATTATGTTCTAAGAATTAAGACAGTTAACAGTCAAAAATACGTTAGCCACAAAGGAAGAGTGTTCATATTGGGATAAGAGGTTGGATCAAACTCTAGGAGATTGTGCAGATACAAATCTATAAAATCCATGAAAATAGTGTTGTCATGAAAAGTAAGGTAAAGGCTGGGCGTGGTGGCTCACGCCTGTAATTCCAGCACTTTGGGAGGCTGAGGTGGGCAGATCATGAGGTCAGGAGGTCGAGACCATCCTGGCTAACACGGTGAAACCCTGTCTCTACTAAAAATACAAAAACAAAATTAGCCGAGTGTGGTGATGGGCGCCTGTAGTCCCAGCTACTCAGGAGGCTGAGGCGGCTGAATGGCGTGAACCCAGGAGGCGGAGCTTGCAGTGAGCAGAGATCATGCCACAGAACTGGCAGCCTGGGCAACAGAGCGAGACTGCGTCTCAAAAAAAGAAAAAAAAAGTAACGTAAAAATGATAGTTAAATGCTAATTTTGAAGCATTTAAAAAGTTTTGATTGGGAGTTTGTATATTTTTCGTAATATCATCTTGTGTTGATTGTAATATTTATTGAAATTATGGTTTGATTGTAGAAGAAATAATAGTCAAACCCCAGAACTACAAACTCTGTAGATCTTAGTATTTAATAAGACATCATGTTAGAAATAAGGGATTTTTAAAAAAAGGACATCATTGAGAAATACGACAATAGGAAAGTAGCAATTATTGAATTTTGTTTTTAAAGGAAATAGTTGACTTGGTCTTTTTAACAGTAAACATCCATCCCTTAGAATGGAGACTTGAAATTTGACTACTATGTGTCAACCCAAATAAGTACTTTTAACTTTAGGTCTACTAATTTTCTCCATTTACAAAATAAAACTTTCTCAGACATAGTTGGTAGTGAACCTGTGTTTATGAAGAAAATCTGTTAATGAGGGACCACACCCAGCTAATTTTTTGTAATTTTTGTAGAGATGGGATTTTGCCATGTTGCCCAGGCTTGTCCTGAACTCCTGGACTCAAGCGATCCTCCTGCCTTGGCCTCCCAAAGTGTTGGGATTACACGTGTGAGCCACCATGCCAGCCCAGCAAAAACATATTTTTGAAAAACTTCAATTTACCTTTAATTCACTCATTTCCTCAATGCTTTATAATTAATTTTTGTTAATAATTTCTATATTATTTGACAAAATTGTATTTGGTACATTTTATTTTTCCTTCTATGGAAAGGTGAGTGTGGCACTTTTTCAGAACCCTTGAGAAATTAATGCCCTCCACTTAAACATCAGAAATGTATATATTACATCATATAGAAAAAGGTGCATTCTACTACGTCAAATATTAGCAACTTAAGAATTGTAACAACAGATGCTTATTTTATTTTATTTTTTTTTGAGACGGAGTTTCGCTCTTGTTGCCTAAGCTGGAGTACAATAGCACAATCTTCGCTCACCGCAACTTCTGCCTCCTGGGTTCAGTCAATTTTCCTGCCTCAGCCTCCGGAGTAGCTGGGATTACAGGCATGCCCCACCACGCCTGGCCGGTTTTGTATTTTTAGTAGAGACAGGGTTTCTCCATGTTGGTCAGGCTGGTCTCGGACTCCCAACCTTAGGTGATCCACCGGCCTTGGCCTCCCAAAGTGCTGGAATTACAGGTGTGAGCCACCGCACTCAGCCCAGATGCTTATTTTAATAAGGCAATGCAGAGAAAAGAGTACATGGGTGCCATTTTATTTTTAATTTTTATGAAGGATGGGGTCTTCTATGTTCCCCAGCTGTCCTTGTAATTCTGGGGTCAAGCAATCCTCTCATCTCAGCCTCCTGAGTAGCTGGTTCTACAGGCATTCCCCCCCAAGCCCCTCCCACCATGCTCAGCTCACGGGTGTCATTTTAAAATCGTGATTATTACTCAAAAGTGGGCCCTCAGCATAGTTAGGCAATCCCACTAGATAACCTCGCCAGTTTATTCTTCCACTTACCACAAACTATTTTAAATTTTTTATCCCCTTTTGAAATCTGACTCTTTCCTTTCTTGTTTTTTGTTTCATAGAGAAAATAGACTTCATCATATAAGACCTATAATTTCTTACCACTGCATCTCCAAACCTGCTATCCTCACTCACCCTATTCTACTTCCTTTTTATAATGGAAGAGAGGCGTTCTTCCTCCTAGCTAAAGTCCTAACTCTGGGTCACATTCTGTCCTGCCTTTTCATAAACCTTATGTTCCTGATATATTTATACCTCCTCTGTTTACTGAATTTGTGTTTTCAGAATTGAAACATTTCAGATTGCTGCCATACTTGAAAACTCTTTTGAGTTCATATACCCATCTAGTAACTGACCTATCTCTCCTTTATGGGTTAACTAGTTTTATTACACTATTGTCAGCTAGCTGCAGTGGCTCAAGTCTGTAATCCCAGTTACTTGGGAGGCTGAGGCAGGAGGATTGCTTGAACCCAGGAGTTTGAGACCAGCTTGGGTAACAAAGCAGGACCCTGTCTCAAAAAAAAAAAAAAAAAAAATTAGCTTAGTCTGTAGTCCCAGTTACTTGGCAGGCTGAGATGGGAGGATCACTTGAGCTCAGGAGTTTGAGGCTGCAGTGAGCTATGATCGCACCACTGCACTCCAGCCTGGGCAACAGTGAAACCCTGTCTTTTAAAATAAAAACAAAAAACCAGGCATCTTCCTCCATCTCTCACTTTTCATTCACTCTTTAACCTGTTCTATTTCCACTGCTCTCTGAATGCTAATAACCTCCGTGTTGCAAAATTCTTTCACATTTTAGTTCTCATCGTGCTTGTTTTCTCTTCATCATTTTGCATGGTTGATTTTTCGTACTTTTTTTGAGAAGTTAATCCTTTGGCTTCTCTGATATATGTTTCTTTCATGCTTTTCCTATTACTCTCTGGCCCATTATTCTCTTTTACTATTAAGTATTAAAGTGGCTTCGTATGGACTCACTGAAAACCTGGGCATCATTTTTTTTTTTTTGAGATGGAGTCTCACTCTGTTGCCCAGGCTGGAAGTGCAATGGTGTGGCCTTGGCTAACCGCAACCTCTGCCTCCCAGGTTCAAGCAATTCTCCTGCCTTAGCTTCCCAAGTAGTTGGGACTACAGGCATGTGCTACGACACCTGGCTAATTTTTGTATTTTTAGTAGAGACGGGGTTTCAGCATGTTGGCCAGGCTGGTCTTGAACTCCTGACCTCATGATCCGCCCGCCTCGGCCTCCCATGTTGGGCCAGGCCTGGTGGCTCACACTTTGGGAGGTCAAGTCAGGAAGACTGCTTGAGCTCAGGAGTTCAAGGCGAGACTGGACAACATGGTGAAACCCTGTCTCTACAAAAAATACCCAAAAAATTAGTTGGGCATGGTGGTGCACCTGTAACTCCAGCTACTTGGGAGGCTTAGGTGGGAGGATGACCTAAGCCCAGGATTTCAAGGCTGCAGTGAACAGTAATCGTGCCACTGCACTCCAGAACCTGGGCAAGAGAGTGAGATCCTGTCTCAAAAAAAAAAAAAAAAGAAAAAAGAAGACGTAAATATATTAGTACCAAAATGATATGTGCCATGGATAATAACAAGAGATTTCTTCACATCTAATTTGGAACATACTCAAATTAGAAATGAATGATTGTTATATCATTTTAAAATTAAAATTATTTCTCACTACTTCCTAAAATCATTTAACAATTGCCTATGAATCAAATAAATTCATATCAACAAATTACTAAATTTTTGGTATGAAATTTGAAGATAACAGATGTATGAAACTTTTAGCAGCAAATCAGTTTCAGAATCAGTGCTAGTGAAAGGTGAATTGTACAGAGCAATAAGACCCACATAGTAAGAACCAAAATAATTAGCACAGTACACAATATAATAAGAGGCTTTTTTTTTTTTGAGATGGAGTCTCGCTCTATCACCCAGGCTGGAGTGCAATGGTGCGATCACAGCTCACTGCAACCTCTCCCTCCCAGGTTCAAGCGATTGTCCTGCCTCAGCCTCCCAAGTAGCTGGGATTACAGGCACGTGCCACCACGCCCAGCTAATTTTTGAATTTTTAGTAGAGACAGGAGTTCACCATGTTGGTCAGGCTGGTCTTGAACTCATGAACTCAGGTGACCTACTCACCTTGGCCTCCCAAAGTGCTGGGACTGCAGGCGTGAGCCACCGCGCCTGGCCAAGACTTTCTACATAAGAAACTTTACATTTTTTATTTTAATGGTAACTACATTAGTCAGGGATTCTCAAGATACATAATAGTATAGAATGATATTTAAAATTCTGACTCCCATTACCACAAAAGGAAGGTATTAAGTCTACTGAACCAATCATCTACCCCAAATGTTGTCTAGTGTGCTCTGCAGAACCCTGAGGATTCCTAAGATCTTTACACGGGGTCCACAAGGTCAAAATTATTTTTATACTACTACTAACGTTATTCGCTTTCTTTCCTAAGTTGACATTTGAATTGAGGGTACAAAAACAAAGGTGAGTAAAATTACAGTAGCCTCTTAGGCAATCAAGGCAACATCACCAACAATACTAGTAGTCACTGTGTTCTTCACTGCCAACCATCCACAGAAAAAAACTGAAAAAGAAGTTTAAGAAAACCAGGAAAGATAGGGTCTCTTTCTGTTGCCCAGGCTATAGTACAGTGGTGCAGTCTCAACTCACTGTAGCCTCAACCTCCTAGGCTCAAGCAATCCTCCCACCTCAGCTTCCCAAGTA